>NC_136986.1:31459881-31667381 GCF_032717465.1 Coenobita brevimanus
CCCTAGATGGATATCGCGTGCACACTCAAAATAATCTACGGTTGTCATATCTCATCCTTCATGACAGTAGGCAGTAGGGATGTTGTGGGTGTCAGTTACGGACACACACTGGATTTGGTCACCCCTGTAGGTGCGGAAAAAATCTCTGACCGAATGTATTAGCGTATCACAGAGTCCAGTAGTGGCCTGTGAGACGGTGTGCACCATCTGACGTACGTGGATAGATTAGTGGATATCGTAAACAGGCATTGCAGTCTGTTTCCAGAGCTGAATATGGTAATAAGATAGCACAGATTATTTTATGATTTTTTTCCCTGTAAACCGCAGTAGAAATAGATATTCCTTTACCTGAGTCCATGCATTCCTATAAAGTGCATCAGACTGCATAACAAACGCTTCCATGCAGAGGAAAAATGAAACGGGAAATGGCGGAGCAAAGATGTGAAGGTATGATGTAGTGAGATATGGAGGGATGGTAGGGAGAGAATATGCGGAGAAGAGATGTTGAAGCAAAATGTGAAGGGAAGTTGTAGAGGAATAATGAAGATATGGAACTCGCCTTCTTAAGCTTATGGATACCACATTTGTCTTCCACTTACTAATTTACTAAAAGACTTTCTTTTGCCTAACGACTTATCCTGTGAAGTAGGCCACGAGGCCTATTTCAAAACATCCAGGCAATTCTCTTTCCTTAACGAATAACCCTCATAATATATCAACTTTTGTCATCTTTTCCTACTGGAGGGTTATGCCATAACTTCACTTTACAACAGCATCATATAGCTTGAGAAGGTAAATTCTAAACTGTTTTATATCATAGTTGAAACACATCAATCAATCAATCAATCATTTCCTGTGGCACCCTCGGGGATGCATAGGGCCTCGATGAACTCACACCACCACATCCTATCTTGTGCTAACTCCTCAAGATCTCCCCAACACTCATCTCCAGCTTCCCGTCTCATTGTCCTCACCCACGTCTCTTTTGGCCTTCCTCTACCTCTCCTACCAAGTGCCACCCACCCTGGTGTACCTCGTACTATTCCCTGTCTCCTATACACATGTCCTAGCCACTTCCATCGTGAGAATCTAACATATTCATCGATCGGCTGCACTCCCGTTATTTCTCTAATTCTACTATTTGGTATCCTTTCCCACCACTTAACTCTAATATTCTTCTAAGTGCTTTATTTTCAAACACCAAGAATTTATTTTCCATAGTCACTGTGCTGTACCAAGACTCGTGTCCATAAATTAAGATACTCCTAACCATTACCTTATAAAGTTTGATTTTTGTATGCACAGAAAAATTGTTATTATTCCAAATATTTTTAAGCATTCCCATTGCCTGATTAGCCTTCTTTAACCTTTCCTCGAATTCAAAGTTCAAAGAACCATCCTTGGCTAAATAAGTACCTAAATATTTAAACCTATCAACTTGCTTTACAACCATACCTCCAATTACACATTCCTGCGCATTTTCCATATTCATATTGATTATTTCAGTTTTTCCACAATTAATAACCAAACCCACCTTACGACCTTCACTCACCAAACAGTCCAACACTCTCTGCATCTCTTCTGGCCCATCACAAATCAAAACTATATCATCTGCATAATCTAAATCCAAAAGTTTCCTGTTCTCTCCCCAAAGTATACCTGCACCGGTTTCTGTTCCAACGCGTTTCATAATGTAATCAATGACCAATATAAATAGTAAAGGCGATAGAACACCACCTTGAATTACTCCGGACTTGACTTCAAACGAATCACTCAGACAACCATCAACCATCACTTTACAAAATGTGTCCTCATGCATGTTCATAATGACCCTCACAAACTCCTCTGGTATTCCATAATGTCTCATGATCTTCCCCATAGTCTCTCTCGAAACACTATCAAAAGCCTTTTCAAAATCAACAAAACAAAGACTTAACGGTACTCTCATTTCATTAACTTGCTGCATCAAATGCCTAACTATAAAGATATGATCATTGCAACCACGTCCCTTTCTAAAACCAGCCTGTTCATCCCTCAGAATACCCTCAACCACCGGCTCCAACCTATTTAACAACACTCTACTGAAAACTTTCAAAGCTATCGGTGACAAAGAGATTCCCCTCCAATTACCACATTCACTTAGGTCTCCTTCTTCGGAACTTTAACAATTACACCATTCTTCCAAACTGATGGTAGTAACCCCGTCACCCATATCTTATTGAATAGCTTGGTCAAGATCATTATTAATCTATCCCCCTCCACTTTAAACATTTCCGGAAATAAACCATCCTCCCCTGGTGCCTTATTATTCTTTAACTGTTTTACTGCTTTCTCCACTTCTGCAAGCCTCAACTCTCCTGTTTCTATATTTAAATCTTCCTGAGCAGACGGTATATCCTCTTCTGGTGGTATTGGTCTATTAAGAACTGTCTCAAAATGCTCTTTCCATCTATTTTTAATATCTCCATCTTTGGTCAATAAATTTCCTTCCCTGTCTCTAACTGGTATTTCCTTGCGTTTACCTGCATTACCACTCAGTTCTCTAATCGATTCATATGCTATTCATTGACTCTGTCCATCATTTTTGTTTATTAAGATTTCAGTCTCTGCAACCTTTTCATCCACACATCTTCTTTTATCTCTCCTAGCTAACCTTCTTACTTCTGAATTCAAACTCCAGTACGCAGCTCTTGCTAATTCAATCTCTTGTTCATCAACGCATTGCATCTCACTCCTCAATTTAGCCTTACCTCTCTTTTTTATCATATCCCACGTTTCCTCTGACATCCATTTCTTTCTCCTGAATCTATGTCTCCTTCCAATCGTACATTCAGCAGTCTCATGCAGAACTTTGTTCACATCCTCCCACATCTCATCTACACTTCTCTCCCCCTCTTCCAACGTTTCCAACACCAAAAACCTATTTCTGCATTCTAATCTGAATTCCTCCTTTTCTTCTCCTTCCCTTCTAAGCTTAACAATATCGTATCTACCAACACCAGATTTTTCCTTCTTCTGATTTTTTAAGTTTAAACCTTAGTTTTGCAATGCTGAGTTGATGGTCACTACCAATATCCGCTCCCCGTTTAACATGAACATCTAGCAGAGAACTTCTATGCCTCCTACTGATAGCGATGTGATCAATCTGATTTTTATATTTTCCACACGGCGACACCCAAGTTGTCTTGTGTATATTGCAATGCTGAAAGAGTGTGCCCCCGATGACTAAGTCATTTGCTAGACAGAAGCTTCCAAACCTCACTCCGTTTTCACTCATCCTACTACCAACTCCCATCTTACCCATACATGCCTCAAATCCCTCATTTGAACAGCCCATTACTGCATTAAAGTCTCCAACGCAGATCAAAACATCATGTCTAGGTACCCTTCCTACTCCTTCTTGCAACTTTTCATAAAATGTGTCTTTCCTTTCATCGAGTGCATCATTAGTAGGTGCATAACACACAAACAGGCTGATGTTTCCATGATTTGATTTAAACCGTGCGTATAATAATCGCTCATCTATAGGATCCCACTCACATAAAGCCTTATTTGCCTTACAACCCAGCAACAATCCTACTCCCTGATAATGCATTCCGTCCTGTCGGCCAGATATCAATAAACGTATACCATCCTCCAAATCCAACTTATCGACTACAGTTAATCTTGTTTCTGTCAGAGCACAAACATCAAGTCCGTAATTTTGAAAAACCTTCACTAACTCATCGATTTTACCGTCATGATTTAGCGTTCTCACATTCCAGTTACCAATTTTAATTGTATTTTTTGCATTAACAAATGAATTAGATTGTAATTGAGGCAACCGTGAGATTCTTAGCACCCCCTGCCCATTTAAGGGCTGCACGGGACTGGGGGCCATTATTGTTCTTTCAGAGTCCATCAAGGTTTCTTTGGCTAACTTCCTGAACACCTCGCCAATGTGTTGCAGTCGCAGTAGGCAGCTAACTTGCCTGATTGCCCACACCCAAAAGACCCAGCTATGCTGTAGCCAGTCACGTGCCGGCATGCTTCCCAGCCATTTCACTCTCAAGGAGTTCCTCTGCCTGAGAAAGCAGCCACCCCCCTGCTCCCGAGGAGTATATATATAATCTCTCTCTCTCTCTCTCTCTCTCTCTCTCTCTCTCTCTCTCTCTATGCATAAGGAGCCTCTTTGGTACAGCGGTACAGTGTGCGTCTTGTACGCTGGTGGACGCGGGTTCACCTCCCGCCAGAGTTGTAAAAACATTGGGAAGCTTTCACCGAGCCACTTACTGCTTTGGCGGATATAAGAGGTGCTGTGGTTGAACCAGTGTCGCATACTAGTATGATTGCACCCAGTCAGCTTAAGGCGGGCCGATTACACTTGGTTCACAGACTACACACATATCCAAAGCCACCACAACATTACAATCACACTTACAAGCACTTCTCAGCCTACATACAGTCTCTACCAGACAGCCTAAGCCACTGGGTAGAGATACATTGGCTGTATCGCTCCTGCTTCGGTAGGGATAGGCCGGTCTAGCAGTGGACACTCAACGACTGATTATCTATCTATCTATCTATTGCCAGACGCCTTAATTCCGTAAGGGGTGGCCACAAACAAATCGCCTCCATGTCGCTCTGTCCCCCGTCTTTTCACTGTCCTGCTCCTAGCTCACACCTCCCTGTCATATACCTCTCCACTCCATCCCACCATCTCATCCTCGACCTCCCTCTCCCTCTCCCTCCCTCCACCTCACTCACATACACTCTCCTCATCAGTCTCTCCATCCTTTCCACATGGCCAAACCACCTTAATGTGTTCCTCCTAACGCTTCATATCATATCCACATCCACATCACACCGCTTCTTCACTTCCTCATTTGTCAGCCTGTCTCCCCATGTGACTCCACAAGCTCCTTTCAAATAACTCATTTCCACTGCTCTCACTCCTGACTTCTGTCCCTCCAACAACGTTAGAGTTGGTACAACAATACTGTCGTGTAGTAGCTTTTTCACTTCCATGTTCACTTCCTTGTTTCTTATCATTGCTTCCAAAGAGCCAGCAACCTTTCTTCCGTGCTGCACCCTTTCAAGCACTTCACCCTCTAAACTTCCATCCTTACTCATCACACTACCCAAGTACTTAAATGCATTCACATTAATCATTACCTCCCCATTCAATCTCACAGTACATTCACTGACTTCACTTCTCTCGAAGACCATAACTTTACTCTTCCCTACATTCACCTTTAGATTCCGTTTCTTACACACTCTCCCAAACTCATCCACCAAGCCTTGCAGCTTCCCTTCGTCTTCACTTAACAACAAAGTATCATCTGCAATCAACAGTACAGGGAGTTTCCAAACACTGCCCTCTCTCACTTGGCCCACTCCAACATCCACTGTCCTAGCTTGTATCTCTTTTATAACCGCATCCATATACAGACTGAACAACCATGGAGACATGACACATCTTTGTTTCAATCCAACCTTGAAATAGAAAATTTCACTCAGTTCACCATCCACACGCACTGCAGCCTTGGCATCCTCATACATACTCTGCACGGCCTTCAACAACTTCCCATCTACTCCATATATCATTAATACTTTCCACAATCCTTGTCTATCCACCCTGTCATATGCTCTCTCCAAATCCATGAAGCCTGCATACAACTTCTTTCCCTTCTCTAGAAACGTTTCCACTAAAGATCTAAGAATGATTATATGATCTACGCAACCTCTTCCCTTCTTAAAACCTCCTTGTTCTTCTCGAACCACTTGCTCTGTTATTCCCTAACTCTGTCAATAAGCATCCTACCATATACTTTTCCTCTTACACTAAAAAGACAGATGCCCCTATAATTACCACACACTTCTTTTTCCCCTTTTCCTTTGTACAAGGTAATAATTATACCTGACTTCCAATCCTCCGAGACTCTATCTTCCTCCCAGGCCAATCTGCACATCTTCCACATCCATTCTACTACTATCTCTCCCCCATGCTTCAGCATTTCACCAAACACCACCAATTCCTGGGGCTCTCCCCATTTTAACTTTCTTCGTTGCTTCCACAACTTCGATCCTACTGATTTCTTCCTCTCTTCTCACATCCCTCCTTCTCCCAGCCACTCTCCAGCCACTTATACTTCCATTACTTTCATTCTCTATGTTCAATAATTCCTTAAAGTGTTCTCTCCACCTGTGTGTGTGTGTATATATATATATATATATATATATATATATATATATATATATATATATATATATATATATATATATATATATATATATATATATATATATATATATATATATATATATATATATACAACCTTCTGCCTATACATGTCATGTACTTAAATAGTGCAATGCAGTCTAACCATTTTCTCTCCTGACAACTTAGGTAACAAAGGTTTGGTTATATCTCTTGTCGATAGTGGTAGCATTGACCGGGTGCCAGGTAATAATCTTTCTATTCGTTTTTATAAGTTGCAAGGCGTATCTCCTTCTCAATTTATCTGACTTCTGTCTTGAGGAATAAGATATTTATTTTATTTTGTAAATGGACCATCTTTCTATAGGTATACTGCATGTGTCACTAGATATAATTCTCCCTGTATTTCCTAGTGCCTCAGATGAGGTTATATTGTTGGTAGTGTGTGGAGGCCCCAGGGTAATATTACGGCCACATCAGACAATATCTACCGGAGGAAATTATCTTGTATATAACGCTGTGACAAAATTGGAACCACAAGGGCAAAATTACAGTAGCTTTGTGGTGGTGGCTGGATGTTGTACTGTCTATCTATCTATCTATTGCCAGACGCCATAATCCCGTAAGGGGTGGCCATTTGACTTTGAGTTATTTGTTTTACGGGGAGGGGCACTAACCCTCCACCAATCCACTTGCTGACACGTAGGGAGCACCTATGGTTTGGTTATATGGTTACCACCCAGCGTTGTAAATGGTTTCTTGGCTTACAGGAAACCATTTGGCTTGTCACTCAATGTAGAGCTACCTGCAAAGGAAAGAAAAGCAATAAGAAGTGACTGGAAGATGGGAAAAATAGGAAGAGAGGAAGGCAGGCACAGAAAAAGAATGATAAAGGCTAAGGAAGAAATAGGCAGTACTACATCAAGTGAGTGGATGATGATGATGTACTGAATAGAGTTAAATCTGTTATTTTATTTATCTGCCTACACACATGTATTAGAATCAAGGGGTGCCATATCTTGAAAGAGTCTTGCGAAAATCACCAAGGCAAAATGAGTGCCATCGGGCACAAAGTGTTTAAACTTAGAACTGGCAGAGGGATCTTAATTTTATAGGGGTAACTGATCAGCCTTTTATTCACCATGTTACAGTCGTTCTATTTTATCAAGGCAGTTTGGGTCGGGCCCTCTGGGACCTCACTCTGTTAGCTCTGTTGCCACATCGTCGCTACACACGTGCGCTCTCTCTCTCTCTCTCTCTCTCTCTCTCTCTCATATTATATATTAACTACTACTAATTGTATCTTCTTAATTTTTTCTCTTGTTTTCGACTTTTTTTCCACACCACCCCTGAGGTAAAAGTCTATAGGTGCGTTTTTTTTTTTTTTTTAAATAGCTTCCATGGCGGGAGACTGACCGAGTATGACCCACTCACGCAGGGCTGTCCCTCGTGTCACCACCAGACAACGTCTCAAAGGCAACGCTGACAAGTCTTATGAGATTTATACTATACTACAGCTTTTTTATTGAATTACATCTATACAGAGTGTTTAAAATTCATTTATAAGTAGTTACTAGCTTAAAATAGGAGAGTGAGAGAGAGAGAGAGAGAGAGGTGAACACAAATAATTACACGTGTGTCGGCGGCGATGTGACAACAGAGCTAACAGTGTGAGGTCCCAGAGCATCCCACCCAAACTGCCTTCATAAAATAGAACGACTGTAGTGGAGATGGTGATGTAATCAGAATCATACTCTGCCCGGCACAAAGAAATCCCGGATTCGTTTCATAGACCTATTAAAAACAAACAAAAAAAGCAGGATTTCTTTACCTGAACCTGTTCGCACCTGTAAGTGGAATATGTAATGGGATTTTATATTGATCGGTTGCGTGTCGTAGTCTGGGTGACGAGTACATACGAGGAATATAATTTTTCATTAATGACCGCTGCGCCGTATAATGACAAATGTAATTTTTTTTTTTTTTTTTTTTTTTTTACAGATTTTCGACATAAAAGCTTCCGATTACTTACTTTCTAATCAAAGGCTTTGGATTAAAAAAAGTTTTAACAGAGTCCAGTACTCCACCCATACACCAGCTTAGAGCATCCCACACGCCCATGAACGTCTCCCTTACTACACCAGTACGCACCTACTCAGCCGTGTTACGATAAGAATGCTTGAGTGTGATGACATTAACAGTAATTATTGTTCCTCCACGGAAAGAAAGCCGGTATATAAGGACATTATATGGTCCACTTTCTTTGCTATTGTTATTTCACTCGTTACTAAGGGCTAAATAACAATGCTCATCTTCATAGGGTGCATGATTCTGGTTTGCACCCACCAATAACAGTATATCAGCCGTTACTGCACACTTCTCTCCACCCACTCCAATTTTTGCCACACTAACAAAGGCAGCCAAATGTAGTGCATGTCCTTAATTTATTTTTATCGCCCACCTTTACCAAGGCGGAGCGATAATGTTTTTACCCTTCTGTGTGTGTGTGTGTGTGTGTGTGTGTGTGTGTGTGTGTTCCCATTATATCTCATGAACGGCTTGAGCTATCAACAAGAAACCTTCAGAGTATCAAGATATGTCCAATATCTTGGACGAGTTCGAAAATGGAGACTCAGGGTCAAGGTCAAGGTCACCAAAATGACTGCCAAAGGTCAAATAGATTTTATTGCCCTCCTTTAGCCTCATTGTATTTCATGGACAGCTTGAGCAATGAATATAAAACCCTTCAGGGTATCAAGATATGGCCGAAATCTCCCCTCTCCCCGGAGGTGGCACCGCTCCGCCCCCTGACCCCCCACGGGAGCACCGTCCCACGGCCTCCCCGGGGGGCCCAGCCCCTCGGCTCCCCCTGGTGGGGCGCCGCCCCTTGGCACCCTCGGGGAGGGGCGCCGTCCCCCAGCCTCCTGGGGGGCAGACTTTGTAACTTGGCCAACAGCATATTTTGGCGGGCGTTTAGCATTCGGCTCCCAATCCATACACAAGACTACAGTTGTCTTCCTTTAATAAAAGAAAATCTGTAGCAGTTAGACTTTAATTGCTATGGGTTGAAGTGTATAGCAAAACTAATCTGAGGAAGCGAATTCCATAGAAAAGTGGTTCGGGGAATAAAGGAATTCTGATAGGCAGACACTCTGTAATATGGCACTGTGATGGTTAAGTCGTGAGTGCTAACAGATGCTTGCTAACAGATGCCCGTTAGCACTGGAAAGGGCCGGGAGAGGTGCCACAAGGGATGCAACTTCATCTGAGCATTTGACATAAAAGTATCTGTAAAATACTGCACAAGAAGCAACATTCGTTCTTACTTGTAGGGACGGTAGTTCATTTGTATTTGCTGAGTTATAATTTATTCTTATCACTCGTCCCCGCCCCGGAAGGGCTTGGGGACGGGTATTGTTTTCACTCATTTTGTCTCTTTGTTTGTCTGTCTGTCTGTTAACAGCTTTTAGCGAAAACTACTGGTGCAATTTTGTCTAAAATTACAGGGATGATGGGCTGTGACCTTCTGATTATCTGTTAAAATTTTGGGCCAAATTGAGCCTATAACATGCCTCATTACATCAGGGTGGTCACCCCGGAGTTACGGGTAGGGGAGTCGGGCCTAAAATTTCAAATGGGCATAAAATCAAGTTTTCGCCCTATTTACTCCAAATTTGATATGTTACATCACTGACTAGATATGCTGTTGTGTTTATACGTCTGCACTAAAATGACTGCCGGGGACGGGTTTGCTATTCCTTGACACCGCTTCTTGTTATTTATTCTAATAGTTTTGTTTTGAATTTCACAGAGTTGCTTCAGTGCAACCTCCCAACATCTACTCCACAAGAATGAGAAATAATCTGAGAGAGCAAATGACCCACGTAAATGGTGGCTATCGGCTCGCCAGTGAATTAGTAACGGAATCTATACAATAATTCAAGTTTCTGTGATCGGTATTAGCAAGCGATCAGACGTGAGAGGCCCAACTCAGGGAACTGTTAAGCGAAACACCAAGAAGTTTCGTACTGTTCGTACTGTTAGGGACAGTAAGGTTGCATCAGTGGTAATATAGGAATCAGGCAATATCCGCCTATATCATAAATGACTATATTTGATTTTCCTACCATTAAATAAGGCAATTTATTTTTCCTCATTAGTAATCTTAGATAAGTATCATCTGGGGATATTGCTATTTTGGGTTGGATGCTAAAGATATCAAATTTTGTGAATGGGTGATAAGCATAAAGTAACTGTGAAGCGTTGAGTCACCTGCATGCTTGTGAGTGAATGGGATTATGGGTGACAGACAAGAGAACATTAATATGAATCAGAGCAGGGTTGGAGCCAGGACCGATACTTGTACCACACAAGCACTGAATGAATGGAAATTTTAAAATACACCATCTTCCTTTACAATTATCTTTCCATTGCTGGTATGAGGAGATAAGCAGAACGAAAGATGATAGGCCGTAGCACTCCCTCACTAAATTACTGCACTTTCTTAAAGAATGGTGTGCAGTCGTTATGAGAGAAATGCTAGGAAAATGAAATTGTATATAATGGTAAGCTTCCTAACCGGCCAAAATTCAGGCACAGTAAGACCCCCGAGAACCACTCCGGTGGTCCCCAGTTATCCCACCCAAAACTATTAGGCATGGCCAGTTTTTACCCAGGATCACGTATTCCAGAACAGCAGAGCTTTACTCACGCCAAGTTATAAGCATGGTGCAACTCCCGCAACCCTCCCCCTCAAAGGACGAGCAGCCCCCGCTGGCCTTGGTCAAATTTTTTAAACCGAAGAACTTGATATCAACAAATGAATTTTATCCTCACACCAGCCATGTTTTGAGAAAGGTGGAACCGCCGAGAGCTGTCATTCACGGGGAAATGGGACAGCCCAATGAGTCTGGACAAAGCCATAATGCATGGCCATAGTTTTTATCCCAAGATCACGAAATTCTGCATATTGGTAGGTGTTTAACACGGCCTCAATTTACGTAGGGTGGGATCCTCATAGCTCACCCCATCGGCGGAGATGACCCCCGTAGGTCCAAGCCAAAGACTTTTTGCACGGTCATTCTTTTTAACGCTGGAAAATGAAATTTTACCTTATAGCAGACGTTCACCCAGGGCACGTTCTAGGCGGAATGCAACCCCCAGTGGCCACACCTGCAGGGAGTTACTGTCTACGGGGGGATAACGCCATAGCCTTTGCTTGGGCACACAAAATTTTAAAGCAGTAGACCTTCACCTGGACCAAAGTTATACTGGGGGAGACCTCCGGAATTTGCCCCTTGGCCTCCCATGTAAATAACTATTTCATTCTCGTTACAGTACTGCAGGGCTGAGTGTGACTATCAGATGTTTTCTTTGTCTTGTTTCCATCCCTTACATTTCAAACTTCCGAGAGATATATGTGACCTACTCAATTCAGTGATCTACACCGCTCCTACATTACAATTTCCACAAAACGTGTTTCCCTTCTCTGTGCTGCCACCCGCATAAATCTAGGATCATCTACCTCATTGAAACTATTAATTTCTATCCACTTTGTTCATTGATTGTCACCCCCCCCCCTTTGACTTGCATCTTACTGGCCTACGCTTTACTTCCCCGGCGTGCTCCATCGCCCATTATAAACTCAACCAATCTTGCCTGTTGTATTCTTTGTATACCGCCAGTTTCAGGTAAGATGTGGTGAATATCATCAAAATGACTGCCTCGACTACCAGTTGACATACTGTGCCCATAATCAGACAGAATATTATATCGTCCTGCCCTAGCACCCACCATAATCCCCAAACATCCCACCCTCACCTGTACAAACTTCACTCAGTCCTGGAAGATCTGCATCAACATATCTCTACAAATGAACCAGTATGGTTGATTACCGGGTCACATTTTCACATGTATGGTCTTAAACTTCAATATCTTTATTGGCATAATCACCATCCCAGTCCATCTCGCCCTCTCCTCTCTGTCCAAATAACTCAACTATGATCTACTTTGGCGAATCTGAAAACAGTGACTTCCTAGGTTACCAGTCGTTCTACAACAGTATTATTCACAGGGCTTCATCTCATGGCTTGTCACCCACCACCGTCGTAGCATATCCCTCCCATTTGCTTCAGTCCATCCTGCCCAACATCAAGCACCTGAATCGGTATCTGAAGTTATTACTCTGTTAGAACTGATTATGGCACCTGCCTTAACAGCCGCCACTTGAAACGTTCTGTTATTTAAGTGCCGAAAAATCGTGACTTTATCTGCTTGTTCTGAACACAGCTGAAACTAATCAAAGTGGATTTAAGCTGTCCTGAATGAATGTTATTGTATTTGACTGGGTCCACTTGGATATCAAGAACCTGAACAGACCACAGTGAACCTTTTTTATTTTCTTTCGATTGAGGTTTTCACCGTTTTACGGTTTAGCTGTTGATGGTAATGTGTGCACGAGGCAGGTACACAACCAACGAATGATCTTGTTAATGGCCTGTCAGTGGGTCTTTGTGTGTGTCTGTGTGTGTGTGTGTGTTCTGGTGTCAACATCTTTTTCCATAAGAAGTTGTAGTATCACACATTTTACATAATAATTTTTAAAGCTGTTTAATCATAATTAACAGTGTGTAATGAAGTGTGAATGATGAACAACCAAATATCATTTCGCTGTTAGCTGTGGTATAGGAAGAAGGTGGATGGCAGACCACAAGTGCCACCCTGTTTCAATTATAAAATGAAGGTTAGGAGAAGTGAAAAGATATCTGAATAGTGCGTAAGTGTAAAGTCCTGGGGAAACATTTACTATGTTGGTATATGTGAATGTACTTAATACCATTTAATAGAGGTGTATAATGTGCTAGTAGAGTTGTCATTTATCTCTACTTTTTGCATGAGCCCAGAGTATATGTAATGCTCGGCACCTCACTTTTTAGCTGACCTCAGCACCGCGCCCTAGTCGGCTCGGTGAGTGTACAGCATCAGAGGCCGTTTTACAGTTATCAAGAGAGGGTGTATCGCTCTTACATATCTCTCGGGTCGCAGTTATATTATTCTGTGCCCAATAAAGAGAGATTTAATCTGCTCATTTCTGTCACCTTACGCTACCACTTAATAACAGACCAGCTTCCACCTTCTCGTGGTAGAGGACCTTTGGTGGGAAGTGTCGGGCAGTGACGGCGAGTAGCTGACGTGTACTACAGACAGTGTCGTCGATCCGGTCTAGTTATACTAAACAGCAGAACACTTAATATGTAGTCAACTGCTACTCCATAACGGCTACATTAAATTGGTGGCCAGCAGTGCGACGATACATTTTATTGGTGCTAGCGGTGGCACGATATTTAGTGCTAGCCGTGTACCGATACATTAAATTGGTGCTCAGTGCTGGGATACGATTCGTGCTATAGGGATTTATGCAGTGAACCAGTAACCCTTGCAATCGCTTGTTCCTGAAGGTGAAACAGAAAATCTTACTCTACTGTTGTAAGGGGACTAATTACCAGTGAGTTAAGTGGAGCAGATAAACTGGAGTGGTAAATATTAATTCCTCCCATTATTCTGCCAGTGCGAGATTCCTATCTTGCACAAACTGGCAGTTATCTCGCCCTGTGGTGTGCGAGATATCTCCATCTTCAAACGCAAACTGGCAAGAATCTCACTCTCGTGTGTGAGAGGCGAGATAAGGAGAGTTCAAGCCAGTGCAGTGAGGAGTGGGTCAACTAGCGACTTCTAGCAACTAGAGGCGCGGACGGCCGAAGCGAGCCGAGGGAGACCGAAAGCGGCGGGCCTGGCGTGGTGCAGGGCAAAACAGTCGCTTGCTAACTCCCACAGCGAGCGGGCTGCTGCGTATGGTTGGAGGAGTCTGGTGGAGTGTGGAACGTGGAATGTGGAACATCATCCTGGACTTTCATATCTAGGTAGAGTCCATACATTAATCCACACACACACACACACACTTGAATCAACACACGTTAGTTAGTTGATTAGTGGAAATAAAGGGTTCTCAGAATTCCCTTAAAATAAATATACTTTCTGTGTATTTTATATGTGTTCCGTTCTCTGTCACTTACCATAACTATCCTTTTTTTATGTCAGTTTATCTTCCTGTAACTGGGAGGGGAATATTACTGACAAGGTTGGATGGATACAGTGAAGTGGGGATGTAGAATTAGGGAAATAGAGATTAACCCCACTAGACTCAGCATTTTATGAGTGGGTTGATACATCAAACAAAAGTGCTCAGACATATTAAATGAGTGAAGGACATATTGAGGATCAAGGTGATGAGGATATTTCTGAAAGACTGGATGAGGATTTGAACTTTTGCATTTGCGTGCTGGTCATACTTATTCAACAGTCCCAGAGCAATCAGTTAGATCCAAAATGGCCACTAGTCTTGCTAATGAGGGTAATCCTAGTGAGGAGACTGTGGAAGTTGAGACAACAACAGAACCTTTGGTCACTCAGGATATGCAAAATCCAGTCATTACTGATAGTACTACAACCACTCACATACCTGTGTATACTTCAGATGTTTTCAGTACACCACAAGGTTTTGGTCAGAATTTATTTTCTCTTCCTTATTCAAATGCATGGGGTATAAACACAGATGGTATTAGCATGCGAACCCAGAATCCTAATCAATGGGGCATGAATACTAATACTGACATGCAAACCCAGATTCCTAATCAATGGGGCATGAATACTAATATTGACATGCAAACCCAGAATCCTAATCAATGGGGCAGGAATACTAATATTGACATGCAGACCCAGAATCCTAATCAATGGGGCATGAATACTAATATTGGCATGCAAACCCAGAATCCTAATCAATGGGGCATGAATACTAATATTGGCATGCAAACCCAGGGCCCTTGTCCAAATACCTGGGGCATGACTAACAATATTGGCATGCAAGGTCAGACTAACCCTCCTCCTTTGTGGCAGATACCTGTACCTAATTTGGCAACTGATATAGTACAGCAGCATCCTAACTGTACTGAAAGTCAGGCTTTGGCGAAGGCAGGCATATGCTATGCAGAAGCTAGCAAAGCCTTGCAAACTTCGGGCTGGAGAGATACAGCTACTAGTTCTCCACAGCAAAGGACCAAGGCTGTTAAGCCAGAGGTGAAAAGATGGTGTGTCATACATGGGCATCGTCCTCATGAAACGGACTGTTGCCCCTTTGTCATTGAAAAGAGGAAGAAACTAGGGAACCCAGCTAGTTCGGGGGAAGCTCAGGGCCGCGCGCAAAAGTAATTAAAATAGTACAATCCACTGATGCGTGTGTGGCAGCTATTACTAAGGTGGACTTATTATCTATTCCTTGGATCATAGGGAAAGGCCAACTGTCCCTGATCGTAGATACAGGGTCATGTACAAACATTATTTCTAGTAAAGCGTTGGAAAGACTTAAAAGTGAAATGCCTCTAACAAACTGGACATTATCACCACCTGATTTAATGTTGACAGGTGTGACAGGGAGTAGAATGAAGATTGTAAGCCAGGTGCCGTTGACATTGAGGGGAGATAAACGATCTCCTGTGTTACGTGCTACGTTTTATGTGGTTGAGGATTTTCCTCTGCCAGCTGATGGGCTGTTAGGCTTTGAAACATTCCATTTCCTTTAATGGGAAAGAGTTTGTAGGCCTTAATCCCTCAGCAACACGAACTGGAACTGGCATCCAATCAGGAGCCGTCCAACCAGTTGTGACCCCGACAAGTGAAGCGTCAAGGGAGTCCCCGGATGCACACAAAGCGGAGGGTATGGAGTGGAAGAAAGTCAGGGCTATAGTGAGTGGTAATCACCACTTACCCAGTCGAACTGTCTGTAAAATTCCTGTCTGAGTACCTGACGTGTCGGTGGGAACTGATGTAGCATGCTTAACTGAGACTGTAAAACATAAGGCATTGTCGCTGGAATCGACTCTGAGTAGCGTTGGCCAAGACCAGAAGACGCCCCTCTTCATCGCAAATATGAGTGGTGGCGCAGTTAAGCTCAGAGATGGTTGTTATAGGCGACTTGATGTGCTATGGTGCCCCCATAAAGGAAGTCGACGACGTGCCGGTGATCTCTCCTGTACTGTAGTTACATCTCAAGCAACGACTCAGTCGGAACCCGTACGTCTGGCTAAGGAAAAACAGCTGGAGCAATACATGAAGGTCACGGATAATGTAGACCATAAAACACGACTCCTAGCCCTCCTTAGAGAATTTTCCGACGTAGTAGCACTTCCAGGAGAAGCGCTGGGTAGGACGGATAGGGTGAAGCATCATATTGGTTTGTGCCCTGGTACAAATCCAGTTTATGTGCCCGCATACCGTCTACCGCACAGCCAAAGGGAAGCAGTGGATGAGGAAGTTGAAAGGATGCTTCGTGACGACGTTATCCAGCCTTCCTCCTCGCCTTGGACTGCACCACTCTTTCTAGTGCCTAAGAAGGACGGTGGTGTGAGACCTGTTGTGGATTTTCGGCAAGTGAACAAGGTAACAGTACCGGATCGTTACCCGATTCCGCATCTGCGAGACTTACTTCAATCATTAGGTAAGGGAAATACTGTGTTTACTTGTCTGGATCTAGCATCAGGGTATTGGCAGGTGGAGCTGACCGAAGAGTCGCGTCCCATTACTGCTTTTAGCACTCACCGTGGGCACTTTGAATTTCTCCGGATGCCTTTTGGACTGAGTAATGCTCCTTTAACATTTCAGCGGATGATAAACCAATTGTTTGGCGAGATGATAGGGCAAGACGTCTTAGCGTATTTAGATGACCTATTTTCCTACACCACAGAACAAGGATCAGATAAGATCGTTCCTAGGCCTCACTGGCTTTTATAGGAGTTTTGTCCACAGGTATGCCATCATAGCATCACCTTTAACGACGCTACTTAAGAAGGATGCTGCATGGAAATGGGGACCCTCGGAAGAGAAAAGCTTCAACGAGCTCAAACAAGCCATGTCAGAAGCACCCGTATTAGCGTTTCCTGATTATACTCAACCTTTCTATCTGTGCACGGACGCCTCAGGTCTGGGTCTGGGAGCGGTGTTACAGCAGAAGAATGAGCAAGGTAAGACACATACCATAGCGTATGCTAGTAGGGCATTAAGACCCCCAGAGAAGAACTATTTGACGACACATTTGGAGACATTAGCAGTCGTGTGGGCGTTAGGACATTTCCGGGATATTATCTTTGGCTACCGGATAATTGTTTTAACTGACCATGCACCCATACGCGACTTGTTTAAAGGAAAAAAACTTGCACGGTAAGGTTGCGCGTTGGTTTGGCAAGGTAATGGAGTTTGATCCAGAGGTCAGATATTTACCAGGCCGTCAAAATGTTGTAGGCGACGCGTTGAGTAGAAACATTGCTGCTACCATAGCCGAGGATGTTGCTCTTGCTGAGTATTCCTCAGACACGGTAAAAGCGGAACAATGTAATGATGTGATGTGGTCTCAAGTCATCTATGCCTTGGAGTCTGGCGACGAGACTTGTCTAACTGAACTCCCAGTACCAATGACTCACTTCCATCTTCAACAGGGTCTTTTGTATAAGCAACCCCCAGGGAAGGACACTGCATATCAGTTGGTTGTTCCTGCTACCTTACAGCAAGCCGTGCTATAGTTAGTTCATGACGTACCTCAAGCGGGTCATCCCGGTCACGATAGATGCATACGTGAGGCGAGAAAGAAATACTATTGGCCGACCATGAGAAAGGACATAGAAGCCCACGTCAGTCAATGTGTAAAATGCGCGGAAATACGAGGAACGACGGGACTTCCGACTCCCATCTTAGAGTATCCTCTACCGAAAAAACCCTGGGATACAGTCTCCATTGATCTCTTAGCGTTGCCGAGAAGTCGTCAAGGTTCAAGTTATGTACTGGTGGCAGTGGACCATTTCTCACGATTCACTGTTTTAGCACCTTTACAGACGAAAACTTCAGAGGAGGTGGCGCACGCCTTTGTGACTTAAGTGATTTGTCCATACTCTACACCCAAGGTATTGCTCAGCGATAATGGCAGTGAATTTCGTAACCAGGTGTTACAAGAAATCTGTCGTATGTAAGGAGTAAAGCAAGTTTTTGTAACGCCTTACAGTCCTAAGAGCAATGGCCTGGTGGAGAGAACAAACAGGAAGATACTGGAAGTCTTTAGACCAGTAATAACCTCAAATCAGGAGGATAACTGGGAAGACTGGTTACCATATGTAGCGGCGACCATCAACTCCTCAAAAAATTCATCAACTGGGAAGTCTCCTCATTATATCCTTTATGGAGAAGAGAAAGTGTTACCCTACGATTTGTTGGCTGGACCTCCTACTCCAGTATACAACGAAGAAGACTACGCAAAGGTATAGTTGTTGAAATTCCAACGTATACACAGTGAAGTACGGAAAAGATTAAAAGCCTCAAGAGTGGAGATGATGGCGAAACAACACAAAGGTAGTCAAGAAAAGACGTTACAGGCAGGCCAGAAGGTCATGATCCACAACCCTGAGAGAATTTCCAAGCTCAGATCTAACTTATAGAATAAAGGATGAAGCTAATGGAACTCAGGAGGCAGTACATGCTGATAGGATCAAACTAGTAAGTCAAGAGCTAGGCCTATCGTCTGATGTGTTGTGCCCTCTGTCTTCGTTGCAGTCTATGTCGTCATCCGTACCTGTCCCTAACCAAGAGTATCGCAGCAAGCTACGATCCCACAACAAGAGTGATTAAGGGAGTATCTACTCTTGCAAAAAAAAAAAATATGTGGCTGTGGCTCATACTCCTCGTGCGTTGCTTGGGGTGGACCTATGGAACGACATCGGACATGGACACGACTGCGTTAATGCCAGGAGCACTGAAGAGCCCACTTGGAGAAGTCGTGGTAGTGGAAGACGCAGTATGCGTCTACTATCCAATGGAAGGCTGTCTCCAAACGCCAGATATTGTCAAGGAGGTCTCCAAAGGCTTGTCGATTCTCAGACAGCAACTGTTGGAAGTGGGAAGAATGTTTAATCGAAACCCACGATTGACGAACTCTGACACTGAAGCTTTGGAACGAACCTTGCATGAAATTGTTGAGCTTCAGACTAGGCATATAGACAGGCTCACCGACAGGCTCACTAACTTGCATGTAGCTTTACCTAACGTACACTCTGATCTTTCCAAGCATGTCCATGCACGTACTAAGAGAGGACTTGTGGATTTTCTAGGAATCCTGTCTCAACAACTCTTTGGTACGGCATTAGATAAGGATGTAGTGCAATTGGGTAGACAGATGCATGATTAATCATGCATGTGTATAAACAGTTAGATGAGTTCACTAACAAAGCTAACGAGATAATTAGGACTACCAACCATCTAGTAGAGCTTGTGAACAACATCCAAATTAACCTAGCAACCCTAGCTAACTTGGTGTTATTCGCTGAGTACTTACATGCTCTCGACGAGTCAACCACTGCTTTGGAGAAGCATGCAGCCAATATGGTGGACGACTTAATCGATGCAAGTTTGAACAGGGTTAATGCTTTATTGCTGCCTACTAATATACTAACAAATGCACTTGATATAGCAATGTGGAAGCATGGACTTATGCCACTTTTTGATCTGAGTCAACTGGAATATTATTACCCATTGTTAGAGGCCCAGTTGATCCATGAAGGCATCCTGATTTTGGTACCTATGAGGAATGCTGTAACATACCAGGCATGGCGGTTCATTTCCTTCCCTCTTGCTATTGCTAATAATACACTTGTTGTTATTGAAGAGGGTCCAGAGGTGCTAGTTGTCTTAGATGACAAGAAATATGTAGCAGAAACGACTGTGGATGAATTTGAGAAGTGTAAGGCCTCATTTCTTGATCTCCATGTATGTCCTGCTTTGCATTTTGTCTTCGTACCATTAAAGGTAGAGGAGTTTAAGAGGGTCTTGTTGGACACAAATACTTCCTCTGCTCTGCAACGTTGCACCTTCCAACCCATTCAGTTGAAGTCAGTTTTCCATGCTCATATTCATGTGAAACAGTACTTTTACTTTCCTGAGACAGAGGATGTAACTGTGATTTGTGCCTCACAGAATCAATTCCTTACAGTAAAGGGGTACTATATTGCACCTGATTTTTGTGAGTTACACAGTAAAGAGATAGCAGTTCTGCCTAGCAAGCATCATCTAGCTTTGTCAGTGAACTTCTCATCCCAGTTACGACCCTTTTTACCTTCATTCAATGTTACTTCCTTGAATGTGAACAGGCTGTCTCATGTAGTAAAGGAGCTTACCTTCCTGTCCCACCTGAACAGGACTGATTTAGAGCCTTATGTACTGTCCTATCTTCCTTCATACCTTTCTCCTTCCTATTTTGGTCCTGGCATTGGTCTTCTACTTATTGTGGTCTTGTCCTGTGTTTGTGGTTTAGGCTACTATTTAAGGCGCCAATTAAGGAACCCACTGATACCACGTGTCCGTACTCGAGGATTGCAAGTCGATGTTCCTGAATAGTTAGCTACCCTACACTCTGGTTAGGCTACACGGTAGTTAGGACTACAATGTCGACGAGGACGTCAATGGTGTGGCTGAGCGATGTTCTGGTGTCAACATCTTTTTCCATAAGAAGTTGTAGTATCACACATTTTACATAATAATTTTTAAAGCTGTTTAATCATAATTAACAGTGTGTAATGAAGTGTGAATAATGAACAACCAAATATCATTTCGCTGTTAGCTGTGATATAGAAAGAAGGTGGATGGCAGACCACAAGTGCCACCCTGTTTCAATTATAAAATGAAGGTTAGAAGTGAAAAGATATCTGAATAGTGCGTAAGTGTAAAGTCCTGGGGAACCATTTATTATGTTGGTATATGTGAATGTACTTAATA
This sequence comes from Coenobita brevimanus, assembly GCF_032717465.1. Taxonomy (NCBI): domain Eukaryota; kingdom Metazoa; phylum Arthropoda; class Malacostraca; order Decapoda; family Coenobitidae; genus Coenobita; species Coenobita brevimanus. Next base: position 31,480,943 of record NC_136986.1, read on the forward strand.
CCATTTAATAGAGGTGTATAATGTGCTAGTCGAGTTGTCATTTATCTTTACTTTTTGCATAAGCCCAGAGTATACGTAATGCTCGGCACCTCACTTTTTAGCTGACCTCAGCACCGCGCCCTAGTCGGCTCGGTGAGTGTACAGCATCAGAGGCCGTTTTACAGTTATCAAGGGAGGGTGTATCGCTCTTACATATCTGTCGGGTCGCAGTTATATTATTCTGTGCCCAATAAAGAGAGATTTAATCTGCTCATTTCTGTCACCTTACGCTACCACTTAATAACAGACCAGCTTCCACCTTCTTGTGGCAGAGGACCTTTGGTGGGAAGTGTCGGGCAGTGACGGTGAGTAGCTGACGTGTACTACAGACAGTGTCGTCGATCCAACACGGTGGTCTAGTTATACTAAACAGCAGAACACTTAATATGTAGTCAACTGCTACTCCATAACGGCTACATTAAATTGGTGGCCAGCAGTGCGACGATACATTTTATTGGTGCTAGCGGTGGCATGATATTTAGTGCTAGCCGTGTACCGATACATTAAATTGGTGCTCAGTGCTGGGATACGATACGTGCTAAAGTGATTTATGCTGTGTACCAGTAACCCTTGCAATCGCTCGTTCCTGAAGGTGAAACAGAAAATCTTACTCTACTGTTGTAAGGGGACTAATTACCAGTGAGTTAAGTGGAGCAGATAACCTGGAGTGGTAAATATTAATTCCTCCCATTATTCTGCCAGTGCGAGATTCCTATCTTGCACAAACTGGCAGTTATCTCGCCCTGTGGTGTGCGAGATATCTCCATCTTCAAACGCAAACTGGCAAGAATCTCACTCTCGTGTGTGAGAGGCGAGATAAGGAGAGTTCAAGCCAGTGCGGTGAGGAGTGGGTCAACTAGCGACTTCTAGCAACTAGAGGCGCGGACGGCCGAAGCGAGCCGAGGGAGACCAAAAGCGGCGGGCCTGGCGTGGTGCAGGGCAAACCAGTCGCTTGCTAACTCCCACAGCGAGCGGCCTGCTGCGTATGGTTGGAGGAGTCTGGTGGAGTGTGGAACGTGGAATGTGGAACATCATCCTGGACTTTCATATCTAGGTAGAGTCCATGCATTAATCCACACACACACACACACACTTGAATCAACACACGTTAGTTAGTTGATGAGTGGAAATAAAGGTTTCTCAGAATTCCCTTGAAATAAATATACTTTCTGTGTATTTTATGTGTTCCGTTCTCTGTCACTTACCATAACTATCCTTTTTTTTATGTCAGTTTATCTTCCTGTAACTGGGAGGGGAATATTACTGATAAGGTTGGATGGATACAGTGAAGTGGGGATGTAGAATTAGGGAAATAGAGATAAACCCCACTAGACTCAGCATTTTATGAGTGGGTTGATACATCAAACAAAAGTGCTCAGACATATTAAATGAGTGAAGGACATATTGAGGATCAAGGTGATGAGGATATTTCTGAAAGACTGGATGAGGATTTGAACTTTTGCATTTGCGTGCTGGTCATACTTATTCAACAGTCCCAGAGCAATCAGTTAGATCCAAAATGGCCACTAGTCTTGCTAATGAGGGTAATCCTAGTGAGGAGACTGTGGAAGTTGAGACAACAACAGAACCTTTGGTCACTCAGGATATGCAAAATCCAGTCATTACTGATAGTACTACAACCACTCACATACCTGTGTATACTTCAGATGTTTTCAGTACACCACAAGGTTTTGGTCAGAATTTATTTTCTCTTCCTTATTCAAATGCATGGGGTATAAACACAGATGGTATTAGCATGCGAACCCAGAATCCTAATCAATGGGGCATGAATACTAATACTGACATGCAAACCCAGATTCCTAATCAATGGGGCATGAATACTAATATTGACATGCAAACCCAGAATCCTAATCAATGGGACAGGAATACTAATATTGACATGCAGACCCAGAATCCTAATCAATGGAGCATGAATACTAATATTGGCATGCAAACCCAGAATCCTAATCAATGGGGCATGAATACTAATATTTTCATGCAAACCCAGGGCCCTTGTCCAAATACCTGGGGCATGACTAACAATATGGGCGTGCAAGGTCAGACTAACCCTCCTCCTTTGTGGCAGATACCTGTACCTAATTTGGCAACTGATATAGTACAGCAGCATCCTAACTGTACTGAAAGTCAGGCTTTGGCGAAGGCAGGCATATGCTATGCAGAAGCTAGCAAAGCCTTGCAAACTTCGGGCTGGAGAGATACAGCTACTAGTTCTCCACAGCAAAGGACCAAGGCTGTTAAGCCAGAGGTGAAAAGATGGTGTGTCATACATGGGCATCGTCCTCATGAAACGGACTGTTGCCCCTTTGTCATTGAAAAGAGGAAGAAACTAGGGAACCCAGCTAGTTCGGGGGAAGCTCAGGGCCGCGCGCAAAAGTAATTAAAATAGTACAATCCACTGATGCGTGTGTGGCAGCTATTACTAAGGTGGACTTATTATCTATTCCTTGGATCATAGGGAAAGGCCAACTGTCCCTGATCGTAGATACAGGGTCATGTACAAACATTATTTCTAGTAAAGCGTTGGAAAGACTTAAAAGTGAAATGCCTCTAACAAACTGGACATTATCACCACCTGATTTAATGTTGACAGGTGTGACAGGGAGTAGAATGAAGATTGTAAGCCAGGTGCCGTTGACATTGAGGGGAGATAAACGATCTCCTGTGTTACGTGCTACGTTTTATGTGGTTGAGGATTTTCCTCTGCCAGCTGATGGGCTGTTAGGCTTTGAAACATTCCATTTCCTTTAATGGGAAAGAGTTTGTAGGCCTTAATCCCTCAGCAACACGAACTGGAACTGGCATCCAATCAGGAGCCGTCCAACCAGTTGTGACCCCGACAAGTGAAGCGTCAAGGGAGTCCCCGGACGCACACAAAGCGGAGGGTATGGAGTGGAAGAAAGTCAGGGCTATAGTGAGTGGTAATCACCACTTACCCAGTCGAACTGTCTGTAAAATTCCTGTCTGAGTACCTGACGTGTCGGTGGGAACTGATGTAGCATGCTTAACTGAGACTGTAAAACATAAGGCATTGTCGCTGGAATCGACTCTGAGTAGCGTTGGCCAAGACCAGAAGACGCCCCTCTTCATCGCAAATATGAGTGGTGGCGCAGTTAAGCTCAGAGATGGTTGTTATAGGCGACTTGATGTGCTATGGTGCCCCCATAAAGGAAGTCGACGACGTGCCGGTGATCTCTCCTGTACTGTAGTTACATCTCAAGCAACGACTCAGTCGGAACCCGTACGTCTGGCTAAGGAAAAACAGCTGGAGTAATACATGAAGGTCACGGATAATGTAGACCATAAAACACGACTCCTAGCCCTCCTTAGAGAATTTTCCGACGTAGTAGCACTTCCAGGAGAAGCGCTGGGTAGGACGGATAGGGTGAAGCATCATATTGGTTTGTGCCCTGGTACAAATCCAGTTTATGTGCCCGCATACCGTCTACCGCACAGCCAAAGGGAAGCAGTGGATGAGGAAGTTGAAAGGATGCTTCGTGACGACGTTATCCAGCCTTCCTCCTCGCCTTGGACTGCACCACTCTTTCTAGTGCCTAAGAAAGACGGTGGTGTGAGACCTGTTGTGGATTTTCGGCAAGTGAACAAGGTAACAGTACCGGATCGTTACCCGATTCCGCATCTGCGAGACTTACTTCAATCATTAGGTAAGGGAAATACTGTGTTTACTTGTCTGGATCTAGCATCAGGGTATTGGCAGGTGGAGCTGACCGAAGAGTCGCGTCCCATTACTGCTTTTAGCACTCACCGTGGGCACTTTGAATTTCTCCGGATGCCTTTTGGACTGAGTAATGCTCCTTTAACATTTCAGCGGATGATAAACCAATTGTTTGGCGAGATGATAGGGCAAGACGTCTTAGCGTATTTAGATGACCTATTTTCCTACACCACAGAACAAGGATCAGATAAGATCGTTCCTAGGCCTCACTGGCTTTTATAGGAGTTTTGTCCACAGGTATGCCATCATAGCATCACCTTTAACGACGCTACTTAAGAAGGATGCTGCATGGAAATGGGGACCCTCGGAAGAGAAAAAGCTTCAACGAGCTCAAACAAGCCATGTCAGAAGCACCCGTATTAGTGTTTCCTGATTATACTCAACCTTTCTATCTGTGCACGGACGCCTCAGGTCTGGGTCTGGGAGCGGTGTTACAGCAGAAGAATGAGCAAGGTAAGACACATACCATAGCGTATGCTAGTAGGGCATTAAGACCCCCAGAGAAGAACTATTTGACGACACATTTGGAGACATTAGCAGTCGTGTGGGCGTTAGGACATTTCCGGGATATTATCTTTGGCTACCGGATAATTGTTTTAATTGACCATGCACCCATACGCGACTTGTTTAAAGGAAAAAAACTTGCACAGTAAGGTTGCGCGTTGGTTTGGCAAGGTAATGGAGTTTGATCCAGAGGTCAGATATTTACCAGGCCGTCAAAATGTTGTAGGCGACGCGTTGAGTAGAAACATTGCTGCTACCATAGCCGAGGATGTTGCTCTTGCTGAGTATTCCTCAGACACGGTAAAAGCGGAACAATGTAATGATGTGATGTGGTCTCAAGTCATCTATGCCTTGGAGTCTGGCGACGAGACTTGTCTAACTGAACTCCCAGTACCAATGACTCACTTCCATCTTCAACAGGGTCTTTTGTATAAGCAACCCCCAGGGAAGGACACTGCATATCAGTTGGTTGTTCCTGCTACCTTACAGCAAGCCGTGCTATAGTTAGTTCATGACGTACCTCAAGCGGGTCATCCCGGTCACGATAGATGCATACGTGAGGCGAGAAAGAAATACTATTGGCCGACCATGAGAAAGGACATAGAAGCCCACGTCAGTCAATGTGTAAAATGCGCGGAAATACGAGGAACGACGGGACTTCCGACTCCCATCTTAGAGTATCCTCTACCGAAAAAACCCTGGGATACAGTCTCCATTGATCTCTTAGCGTTGCCGAGAAGTCGTCAAGGTTCAAGTTATGTACTGGTGGCAGTGGACCATTTCTCACGATTCACTGTTTTAGCACCTTTACAGACGAAAACTTCAGAGGAGGTGGCGCACGCCTTTGTGACTTAAGTGATTTGTCCATACTCTACACCCAAGGTATTGCTCAGCGATAATGGCAGTGAATTTCGTAACCAGGTGTTACAAGAAATCTGTCGTATGTAAGGAGTAAAGCAAGTTTTTGTAACGCCTTACAGTCCTAAGAGCAATGGCCTGGTGGAGAGAACAAACAGGAAGATACTGGAAGTCTTTAGACCAGTAATAACCTCAAATCAGGAGGATAACTGGGAAGACTGGTTACCATATGTAGCGGCGACCATCAACTCCTCAAAAAATTCATCAACTGGGAAGTCTCCTCATTATATCCTTTATGGAGAAGAGAAAGTGTTACCCTACGATTTGTTGGCTGGACCTCCTACTCCAGTATACAACGAAGAAGACTACGCAAAGGTATAGTTGTTGAAATTCCAACGTATACACAGTGAAGTACGGAAAAGATTAAAAGCCTCAAGAGCGGAGATGGTGGCGAAACAACACAAAGGTAGTCAAGAAAAGACGTTACAGGCAGGCCAGAAGGTCATGATCCACAACCCTGAGAGAATTTCCAAGCTCAGATCTAACTTATAGAATAAAGGATGAAGCTAATGGAACTCAGGAGGCAGTACATGCTGATAGGATCAAACTAGTAAGTCAAGAGCTAGGCCTATCGTCTGATGTGTTGTGCCCTCTGTCTTCGTTGCAGTCTATGTCGTCATCCGTACCTGTCCCTAACCAAGAGTATCGCAGCAAGCTACGATCCCACAACAAGAGTGATTAAGGGAGTATCTTCTCTTGCATAAAAAAAAATGTGGCTGTGGCTCATACTCCTCGTGCGTTGCTTGGGGTGGACCTATGGAACGACATCGGACATGGACACGACTGCGTTAATGCCAGGAGCACTGAAGAGCCCACTTGGAGAAGTCGTGGTAGTGGAAGACGCAGTATGCGTCTACTATCCAATGGAAGGCTGTCTCCAAACGCCAGATATTGTCAAGGAGGTCTCCAAAGGCTTGTCGATTCTCAGACAGCAACTGTTGGAAGTGGGAAGAATGTTTAATCGAAACCCACGATTGACGAACTCTGACACTGAAGCTTTGGAACGAACCTTGCATGAAATTGTTGAGCTTCAGACTAGGCATATAGACAGGCTCACCGACAGGCTCACTAACTTGCATGTAGCTTTACCTAACGTACACTCTGATCTTTCCAAGCATGTCCATGCACGTACTAAGAGAGGACTTGTGGATTTTCTAGGAATCCTGTCTCAACAACTCTTTGGTACGGCATTAGATAAGGATGTAGTGCAATTGGGTAGACAGATGCATGATTAATCATGCATGTGTATAAACAGTTAGATGAGTTCACTAACAAAGCTAACGAGATAATTAGGACTACCAACCATCTAGTAGAGCTTGTGAACAACATCCAAATTAACCTAGCAACCCTAGCTAACTTGGTGTTATTCGCTGAGTACTTACATGCTCTCGACGAGTCAACCACTGCTTTGGAGAAGCATGCAGCCAATATGGTGGACGACTTAATCGATGCAAGTTTGAACAGGGTTAATGCTTTATTGCTGCCTACTAATATACTAACAAATGCACTTGATATAGCAATGTGGAAGCATGGACTTATGCCACTTTTTGATCTGAGTCAACTGGAATATTATTACCCATTGTTAGAGGCCCAGTTGATCCATGAAGGCATCCTGATTTTGGTACCTATGAGGAATGCTGTAACATACCAGGCATGGCGGTTCATTTCCTTCCCTCTTGCTACTGCTAATAATACACTTGTTGTTATTGAAGAGGGTCCAGAGGTGCTAGTTGTCTCAGATGACAAGAAATATGTAGCAGAAACGACTGTGGATGAATTTGAGAAGTGTAAGGCCTCATTTCTTGATCTCCATGTATGTCCTGCTTTGCATTTTGTCTTCGTACCATTAAAGGTAGAGGAGTTTAAGAGGGTCTTGTTGGACACAAATACTTCCTCTGCTCTGCAACGTTGCACCTTCCAACCCATTCAGTTGAAGTCAGTTTTCCATGCTCATATTCATGTGAAACAGTACTTTTACTTTCCTGAGACAGAGGATGTAACTGTGATTTGTGCCTCACAGAATCAATTCCTTACAGTAAAGGGGTACTATATTGCACCTGATTTTTGTGAGTTACACAGTAAAGAGATAGCAGTTCTGCCTAGCAAGCATCATCTAGCTTTGTCAGTGAACTTCTCATCCCAGTTACGACCCTTTTTACCTTCATTCAATGTTACTTCCTTGAATGTGAACAGGCTGTCTCATGTAGTAAAGGAGCTTACCTTCCTGTCCCACCTGAACAGGACTGATTTAGAGCCTTATGTACTGTCCTATCTTCCTTCATACCTTTCTCCTTCCTATTTTGGTCCTGGCGTTGGTCTTCTACTTATTGTGGTCTTGTCCTGTGTTTGTGGTTTAGGCTACTATTTAAGGCGCCAATTAAGGAACCCACTGATACCACGTGTCCGTACTCGAGGATTGCAAGTGGATGTTCCTGAATAGTTATCTACCCTACACTCTGGTAAGGCTACACGGTAGTTAGGACAACAATGTCGACGAGGACGTCAATGGTGTGGCCGAGCGATGTTCTGGTGTCAACATCTTTTTCCATAAGAAGTTGTAGTATCACACATTTTACATAATAATTTTTAAAGCTGTTTAATCATAATTAACAGTGTGTAATGAAGTGTGAATGATGAACAACCAAATATCATTTCGCTGTTAGCTGTGGTATAGGAAGAAGGTGGATGGCAGACCACAAGTGCCACCCTGTTTCAATTATAAAATGAAGGTTAGGAGAAGTGAAAAGATATCTGAAGAGTGCGTAAGTGTAAAGTCCTGGGGAACCATTTATTATGTTGGTATATGTGAATGTACTTAATACCATTTAATAGAGGTGTATAATGTGCTAGTCGAGTTGTCATTTATCTCTACTTTTTGCATAAGCCCAGAGTATACGTAATGCTCGGCACCTCACTTTTTAGCTGACCTCAGCACCACGCCCTAGTAGGCTCGGTGAGTGTACAGCGTCAGAGGCCGTTTTACAGTTATCAAGGGAGGGTGTATCGCTCTTACATATCTGTCGGGTCGCAGTTATATTATTCTGTGCCCAATAAAGAGAGATTTAATCTGCTCATTTCTGTCACCTTACGCTACCACTTAATAACAGACCAGCTTCCACCTTCTTGTGGCAGAGGACCTTTGGTGGGAAGTGTCGGGCAGTGACGGCGAGTAGCTGACATGTACTAGAGACAGTGTCGTCGATCCAACACGGTGGTCTAGTTATACTAAACAGCAGAACACCTAATATGTAGTCAACTGCTACTCCATAACGGCTACATTATATTGGTGGCCAGCAGTGCGACGATACATTTTATTGGTGCTACTGGTGGCATGATATTTAGTGCTAGCCGTGTACCGATACATTAAATTGGTGCTCAGTGCTGGGATACGATACGTGCTAAAGGGATTTATGCTGTGAATCAGTAACCCTTGCAATCGCTCGTTCCTGAAGGTGAAACAGAAAATCTTACTCTACTGTTGTAAGGGGACTAATTACCAGTGAGTTAAGTGGAGCAGATAAACTGGAGTGGTAAATATTAATTCCTCCCATTATTCTGCCAGTGCGAGATTCCTATCTTGCACAAACTGGCAGTTATCTCGCCCTGTGGTGTGCGAGATATCTCCATCTTCAAACGCAAACTGGCAAGAATCTCACTCTCGTGTGTGAGAGGCGAGATAAGGAGAGTTCAAGCCAGTGCGGTGAGGAGTGGGTCAACTAGCGACTTCTAGCAACTAGAGGCGCGGACGGCCGAAGCGAGCCGAGGGAGACCAAAAGCGGCGGGCCTGGCGTGGTGCAGGGCAAACCAGTCGCTTGCTACCTCCCACAGTGAGTGGGCTGCTGCGTATGGTTGGAGGAGTCTGGTGGAGTGTGGAACGTGGAATGTGGAACATCATCCTGGACTTTCATATCTAGGTAGAGTCCATGCATTAATCCACACACACACACACACTTGAATCAACACACGTTAGTTAGTTGATGAGTGGAAATAAAGGTTTCTCTGAATTCCCTTGAAATAAATATACTTTCTGTGTATTTTATATGTGTTCTGTTCTCTGTCACTTACCATAACTATCCTTTTTTTATGTCAGTTTATCTTCCTGTAACTGGGAGGGGAATATTACTGACAAGGTTGGATGGATACAGTGAAGTGGGGATGTAGAATTAGGGAAATAGAGATTAACCCCACTAGACTCAGCATTTTATGAGTGGGTTGATACATCAAACAAAAGTGCTCAGACATATTAAATGAGTGATGGACATATTGAGGATCAAGGTGATGAGGATATTTCTGAAAGACTGGATGAGGATTTGAACTTTTGCATTTGCGTTCTGGTCATCCTTATTCAACAGTCCCAGAGCAATCAGTTAGATCCAAAATGGCCACTAGTCTTGCTAATGAGGGTAATCCTAGTGAGGAGACTGTGGAAGTTGAGACAAAACAGAACCTTTGGTCACTCAGGATATGCAAAATCCAGTCATTACTGATAGTACTACAACCACTCACATACCTGTGTATACTTCAGATGTTTTCAGTACACCACAAGGTTTTGGTCAGAATTTATTTTCTGTTCCTTATTCAAATGCATGGGGTATAAACACAGATGGTATTAGCATGCGAACCCAGAATCCTAATCAATGGGGCATGAATACTAATACTGACATGCAAACCCAGATTCCTAATCAATGGGGCATGAATACTAATATTGACATGCAAACCAAGAATCCTAATCAATGGGGCAGGAATACTAATATTGACATACAAACCCAGAATCCTAATCAATGGGGCATGAATACTAATATTGGCATGCAAACCCAGGGCCCTTGTCCAAATACCTGGGGCATGACTAACAATATGGGCGTGCAAGGTCAGACTAACCCTCCTTCTTTGTGGCAGATACCTGTACCTAATTTGGCAACTGATATAGTACAGCAGCATCCTAACTGTACTGAAAGTCAGGCTTTGGCGAAGGCAGGCATATGCTATGCAGAAGCTAGCAAAGCCTTGCATACTTCGGGCTGGAGAGATACAGCTACTAGTTCTCCATAGCAAAGGACCAAGGCTGTTAAGCCAGAGGTGAAAAGATGGTGTGTCATACATGGGCATCGTCCTCATGAAACGGACTGTTGCCCCTTTGTCATTGAAAAGAGGAAGAAACTAGGGAACCCAGCTAGTTCGGGGGAAGCTCAGGGCCGTGCGCAAAAGTAATTAAAATAGAACAATCCACTGATGCGTGTGTGGCAGCTATTACTAAGGTGGACTTATTATCTATTCCTTGGATCATAGGGAAAGGCCAACTGTCCCTGATCGTAGATACAGGGTCATGTACAAACATTATTTCTAGTAAAGCGTTGGAAAGACTTAAAAGTGAAATGCCTCTAACAAACTGGACATTATCACCACCTGATTTAATGTTGACAGGTGTGACAGGGAGTAGAATGAAGATTGTAAGCCAGGTGCCGTTGACATTGAGGGCAGATAAACGATCTCCTGTGTTACGTGCTACGTTTTATGTGGTTGAGCATTTTCCTCTGCCAGCTGATGGGCTGTTAGGCTTTGAAACATTCCATTTCCTTTAATGGGAAAGAGTTTGTAGGCCTTAATCCCTCAGCAACACGAACTGGAACTGGCATCCAATCAGGAGCCGTCCAACCAGTTGTGACCCCGACAAGTGAAGCGTCAAGGGAGTCCCCGGATGCACACGAAGTGGAGGGTATGGACTGGAAGATAGTCAGGGCTATAGTGAGTGGTAATCACCACTTACCCAGTCGAACTGTCTGTAAAATTCCTGTCTGAGTACCTGACGTGTCGGTGGGAAATGATGTACCATGCTTAACTGAGACTGTAAAACATAAGGCATTGTCGCTGGAATCGACTCTGACTAGCGTTGGCCAAGACCAGAAGACGCCCCTCTTCATCACAAATATGAGTGGTGGCGCAGTTAAGCTCAGAGATGGTTGTTATAGGCGACTTGATGTGCTATGGTGCCCCCATAAAGGAAGTCGACGACATGCCGGTGATCTCTCCTGTACTGTAGTTACATCTCAAGCAACGACTCAGTCGGAACCCGTACGTCTGGCTAAGGAAAAACAGCTGGAGCAATACGTGAAGGTCACGGATAATGTAGACCATAAAACACGACTCCTAGCCCTCCTTAGAGATTTTTCCGACGTAGTAGCACTTCCAGGAGAAGCGCTGGGTAGGACGGATAGGGTGAAGCATCATATTGGTTTGTGCCCTGGTACAAATCCAGTTTATGTGCCCACATACCGTCTACCGCACAGCCAAAGGGAAGCAGTGGATGAGGAAGTTGAAAGGATGCTTCGTGACGACGTTATCCAGCCTTCCTCCTCGCCTTGGACTGCACCACTCTTTCTAGTGCCTAAGAAGGACGGTGGTGTGAGACCTGTTGTGGATTTTCGGCAAGTGAACAAGGTAACAGTACCGGATCGTTACCCGATTCCGCATCTGCGAGACTTACTTCAATCATTAGGTAAGGGAAATACTGTGTTTACTTGTCTGGATCTAGCGTCAGGGTATTGGCAGGTGGAGCTGACCGAAGAGTCGCGTCCCATTACTGCTTTTAGCACTCACCGTGGGCACTTTGAATTTCTCCGGATGCCTTTTGGACTGAGTAATGCTCCTTTAACATTTCAGCGAATGATAAACCAATTGTTTGGCGAGATGTTAGGGCAAGACGTCTTAGCGGATCTAGATGACCTATTTTCCTACACCACAGAACAAGGATCAGATAAGATCGTTCCTAGGCCTCACTGGTTTTTATAGGAGTTTTGTCCACAGGTATGCCATCATAGCATCACCTTTAACGACGCTACTTAAGAAGGATGCTGCATGGAAATGGGGACCCTCGGAAGAGAAAAGCTTCAACGAGCTCAAACAAGCCATGTCAGAAGCACCCGTATTAGCGTTTCCTGATTATACTCAACCTTTCTATCTGTGCACGGACGCCTCAGGTCTGGGTCTGGGAGCGGTGTTACAGCAGAAGAATGAGCAAGGTAAGACACATACTATAGCGTATGCTAGTAGGGCATTAAGACCCCCAGAGAAGAACTATTTGACGACACATTTGGAGACATAAGCAGTCGTGTGGGCATTAGGACATTTCCGGGATATTATCTTTGGCTAACGGATAATTGTTTTAACTGACCATGCACCCATACGCGACTTGTTTAAAGGAAAAAAACTTGCACGGTAAGGTTGCGCGTTGGTTTGGCAAGGTAATGGAGTTTGATCCAGAGGTCAGATATTAACCAGGCCGTCAAAATGTTGTAGGCGACGCGTTGAGTAGAAACATTGCTGCTACCATAGCCGAGGATGTTGCTCTTGCTGAGTATTCCTCAGACACGGTAAAAGCGGAACAATGTAATGATGCGATGTGGTCTCAAGTCATCTATGCCTTGGAGTCTGGCGACGAGACTTGTCTAACTGAACTCCCAGTACCAATGACTCACTTCCATCTTCAACAGGGTCTTTTGTATAAGCAACCCCCAGGGAAGAACACTGCATATCAGTTGGTTGTTCCTGCTACCTTACAGCAAGCCGTGCTATAGTTAGTTCATGACGTACCTCAAGCGGGTCATCCCGGTCGCGATAGATGCATACGTGAGGCGAGAAAGAAATACTATTGGCCGGCCATGAGGAAGGACATAGAAGCCCACGTCAGTCAATGTGTAAAGTGCGCGGAAATACGAGGAACGACGGGACTTCCGACTCCCATCTTAGAGTATCCTCTACCGGAAAAAACCCTGGGATACAGTCTCCATTGATCTCTTAGCGTTGCCGAGAAGTCGTCAAGGTTCAAGTTATGTACTGGTGGCAGTGGACCATTTCTCACGATTCACTGTTTTAGCACCTTTATAGACGAAAACTTCAGAGGAGGTGGCGCACGCCTTTGTGACTTAAGTGATTTGTCCATACTCTACACCCAAGGTATTGCTCAGCGATAATGGCAGTGAATTTCGTAACCAGGTGTTACAAGAAATCTGTCGTATGTATGGAGTAAAGCAAGTTTTTGTAACGCCTTACAGTCCTAAGAGCAATGGCCTGGTGGAGAGAACAAACAGGAAGATACTGGAAGTCTTGAGACCAGTAATAACCTCAAATCAGGAGGATAACTGGGAAGACTGGTTACCACATGTAGCGGCGACCATCAACTCCTCAGAAAATTCATCAACTGGGAAGTCTCCTCATTATATCCTTTATGGAGAAGAGAAAGTGTTACCCTACGATTTGTTGGCTGGACCTCCTACTCCAGTATACAACGAAGAAGACTACGCAAAGGTATAGTTGTTGAAATTCCAACGTATACACAGTGAAGTACGGAAAAGATTAAAAGCCTCAAGAGCGGAGATGATGGCGAAACAACACAAAGGTAGTCAAGAAAAGACGTTACAGGCAGGCCAGAAGGTCATGATCCACAACCCTGAGAGAATTTCCAAGCTCAGATCTAACTTATAGAATAAAGGATGAAGCTAATGGAACTCAGGAGGCAGTACATGCTGATAGGATCAAACTAGTAAGTCAAGAGCTAGGCCTATCGTCTGATGTGTTGTGCCCTCTGTCTTCGTTGCAGTCTATGTCGTCATCCGTACCTGTCCCTAACCAAGAGTATCGCAGCAAGCTACGATCCCACAACAAGAGTGATTAAGGGAGTATCTACTCTTGCAAAAAAAAAAATATGTGGCTGTGGCTCATACTCCTCGTGCGTTGCTTGGGGTGGACCTATGGAACGACATCGGACATGGACACGACTGCGTTAATGCCAGGAGCACTGAAGAGCCCACTTGGAGAAGTCGTGGTAGTGGAAGACGCAGTATGCGTCTACTATCCAATGGAAGGCTGTCTCCAAACGCCAGATATTGTCAAGGAGGTCTCCAAAGGCTTGTCGATTCTCAGACAGCAACTGTTGGAAGTGGGAAGAATGTTTAATCGAAACCCACGATTGACGAACTCTGACACTGAAGCTTTGGAACGAACCTTGCATGAAATTGTTGAGCTTCAGACTAGGCATATAGACAGGCTCACCGACAGGCTCACTAACTTGCATGCAGCTTTACCTAACGTACACTCTGATCTTTCCAAGCATGTCCATGCACGTACTAAGAGAGGACTTGTGGATTTTCTAGGAATCCTGTCTCAACAACTCTTTGGTACGGCATTAGATAAGGATGTAGTGCAATTGGGTAGACAGATGCATGATTAATCATGCATGTGTATAAACAGTTAGATGAGTTCACTAACAAAGCTAACGAGATAATTAGGACTACCAACCATCTAGTAGAGCTTGTGAACAACATCCAAATTAACCTAGCAACCCTAGCTAACTTGGTGTTATTCGCTGAGTACTTACATGCTCTCGACGAGTCAACCACTGCTTTGGAGAAGCATGCAGCCAATATGGTGGACGACTTAATCGATGCAAGTTTGAACAGGGTTAATGCTTTATTGCTGCCTACTAATATACTAACAAATGCACTTGATATAGCAATGTGGAAGCATGGACTTATGCCACTTTTTGATCTGAGTCAACTGGAATATTATTACCCATTGTTAGAGGCCCAGTTGATCCATGAAGGCATCCTGATTTTGGTACCTATGAGGAATGCTGTAACATACCAGGCATGGCGGTTCATTTCCTTCCCTCTTGCTACTGCTAATAATACACTTGTTGTTATTGAAGAGGGTCCAGAGGTGCTAGTTGTCTCAGATGACAAGAAATATGTAGCAGAAACGACTGTGGATGAATTTGAGAAGTGTAAGGCCTCATTTCTTGATCTCCATGTATGTCCTGCTTTGCATTTTGTCTTCGTACCATTAAAGGTAGAGGAGTTTAAGAGGGTCTTGTTGGACACAAATACTTCCTCTGCTCTGCAACGTTGCACCTTCCAACCCATTCAGTTGAAGTCAGTTTTCCATGCTCATATTCATGTGAAACAGTACTTTTACTTTCCTGAGACAGAGGATGTAACTGTGATTTGTGCCTCACAGAATCAATTCCTTATAGTAAAGGGGTACTATATTGCACCTGATTTTTGTGAGTTACACAGTAAAGAGATAGCAGTTCTGCCTAGCAAGCATCATCTAGCTTTGTCAGTGAACTTCTCATCCCAGTTACGACCCTTTTTACCTTCATTCAATGTTACTTCCTTGAATGTGAACAGGCTGTCTCATGTAGTAAAGGAGCTTACCTTCCTGTCCCACCTGAACAGGACTGATTTAGAGCCTTATGTACTGTCCTATCTTCCTTCATACCTTTCTCCTTCCTATTTTGGTCCTGGCGTTGGTCTTCTACTTATTGTGGTCTTGTCCTGTGTTTGTGGTTTAGGCTACTATTTAAGGCGCCAATTAAGGAACCCACTGATACCACGTGTCCGTACTCGAGGATTGCAAGTGGATGTTCCTGAATAGTTATCTACCCTACACTCTGGTAAGGCTACACGGTAGTTAGGACAACAATGTCGACGAGGACGTCAATGGTGTGGCCGAGCGATGTTCTGGTGTCAACATCTTTTTCCATAAGAAGTTGTAGTATCACACATTTTACATAATAATTTTTAAAGCTGTTTAATCATAATTAACAGTGTGTAATGAAGTGTGAATGATGAACAACCAAATATCATTTCGCTGTTAGCTGTGGTATAGGAAGAAGGTGGATGGCAGACCACAAGTGCCACCCTGTTTCAATTATAAAATGAAGGTTAGGAGAAGTGAAAAGATATCTGAAGAGTGCGTAAGTGTAAAGTCCTGGGGAACCATTTATTATGTTGGTATATGTGAATGTACTTAATACCATTTAATAGAGGTGTATAATGTGCTAGTCGAGTTGTCATTTATCTCTACTTTTTGCATAAGCCCAGAGTATACGTAATGCTCGGCACCTCACTTTTTAGCTGACCTCAGCACCACGCCCTAGTAGGCTCGGTGAGTGTACAGCGTCAGAGGCCGTTTTACAGTTATCAAGGGAGGGTGTATCGCTCTTACATATCTGTCGGGTCGCAGTTATATTATTCTGTGCCCAATAATGAGAGATTTAATCTGCTCATTTCTGTCACCTTACGCTACCACTTAATAACAGACCAGCTTCCACCTTCTTGTGGCAGAGGACCTTTGGTGGGAAGTGTCGGGCAGTGACGGCGAGTAGTTGACATGTACTAGAGACAGTGTCGTCGATCCAACACGGTGGTCTAGTTATACTAAACAGCAGAACACCTAATATGTAGTCAACTGCTACTCCATAACGGCTACATTATATTGGTGGCCAGCAGTGCGACGATACATTTTATTGGTGCTAGTGGTGGCATGATATTTAGCGCTAGCCGTGTACCGATACATTAAATTGGTGCTCAGTGCTGGGATACGATACGTGCTAAAGGGATTTATGCTGTGAATCAGTAACCCTTGCAATCGCTCGTTCCTGAAGGTGAAACAGAAAATCTTACTCTACTGTTGTAAGGGGACTAATTACCAGTGAGTTAAGTGGAGCAGATAAACTGGAGTGGTAAATATTAATTCCTCCCATTATTCTGCCAGTGCGAGATTCCTATCTTGCACAAACTGGCAGTTATCTCGCCCTGTGGTGTGCGAGATATCTCCATCTTCAAATGCAAACTGGCAAGAATCTCACTCTCGTGTGTGAGAGGCGAGATAAGGAGAGTTCAAGCCAGTGCGGTGAGGAGTGGGTCAACTAGCGACTTCTAGCAACTAGAGGCGCGGACGGCCGAAGCGAGCCGAGGGAGACCAAAAGCGGCGGGCCTGGCGTGGTGCAGGGCAAACCAGTCGCTTGCTACCTCCCACAGTGAGTGGGCTGCTGCGTATGGTTGGAGGAGTCTGGTGGAGTGTGGAACGTGGAATGTGGAACATCATCCTGGACTTTCATATCTAGGTAGAGTCCATGCATTAATCCACACACACACACACACTTGAATCAACACACGTTAGTTAGTTGATGAGTGGAAATAAAGGTTTCTCTGAATTCCCTTGAAATAAATATACTTTCTGTGTATTTTATATGTGTTCTGTTCTCTGTCACTTACCATAACTATCCTTTTTTTATGTCAGTTTATCTTCCTGTAACTGGGAGGGGAATATTACTGACAAGGTTGGATGGATACAGTGAAGTGGGGATGTAGAATTAGGGAAATAGAGATTAACCCCACTAGACTCAGCATTTTATGAGTGGGTTGATACATCAAACAAAAGTGCTCAGACATATTAAATGAGTGATGGACATATTGAGGATCAAGGTGATGAGGATATTTCTGAAAGACTGGATGAGGATTTGAACTTTTGCATTTGCGTTCTGGTCATCCTTATTCAACAGTCCCAGAGCAATCAGTTAGGGCCAAAATGGCCACTAGTCTTGCTAATGAGGGTAATCCTAGTGAGGAGACTGTGGAAGTTGAGACAAAACAGAACCTTTGGTCACTCAGGATATGCAAAATCCAGTCATTACTGATAGTACTACAACCACTCACATACCTGTGTATACTTCAGATGTTTTCAGTACACCACAAGGTTTTGGTCAGAATTTATTTTCTCTTCCTTATTCAAATGCATGGGGTATAAACACAGATGGTATTAGCATGCGAACCCAGAATCCTAATCAATGGGGCATGAATACTAATACTGACATGCAAACCCAGATTCCTAATCAATGGGGCATGAATACTAATATTGACATGCAAACCCAGAATCCTAATCAATGGGGCATGAATACTAATATTGGCATGCAAACCCAGAATCCTAATCAATGGGGCATGAATACTAATATTGGCATGCAAACCCAGGGCCCTTGTCCAAATACCTGGGGCATGACTAACAATATGGGTGTGCAAGGTCAGACTAACCCTCCTCCTTTGTGGCAGATACCTGTACCTAATTTGGCAACTGATATAGTACAGCAGCATCCTAACTGTACTGAAAGTCAGGCTTTGGCGAAGGCAGGCATATGCTATGCAGAAGCTAGCAAAGCCTTGCATACTTCGGGCTGGAGAGATACAGCTACTAGTTCTCCATAGCAAAGGACCAAGGCTGTTAAGCCAGAGGTGAAAAGATGGTGTGTCATACATGGGCATCGTCCTCATGAAACGGACTGTTGCCCCTTTGTCATTGAAAAGAGGAAGAAACTAGGGAACCCAGCTAGTTCGGGGGAAGCTCAGGGCCGTGCGCAAAAGTAATTAAAATAGAACAATCCACTGATGCGTGTGTGGCAGCTATTACTAACGTGGACTTATTATCTATTCCTTGGATCATAGGGAAAGGCCAACTGTCCCTGATCGTAGATACAGGGTCATGTACAAACATTATTTCTAGTAAAGCATTGGAAAGACTTAAAAGTGAAATGCCTCTAACAAACTGGACATTATCACCACCTGATTTAATGTTGACAGGTGTGACAGGGAGTAGAATGAAGATTGTAAGCCAGGTGCCGTTGACATTGAGGGCAGATAAACGATCTCCTGTGTTACGTGCTACGTTTTATGTGGTTGAGGATTTTCCTCTGCCAGCTGATGGGCTGTTAGGCTTTGAAACATTCCATTTCCTTTAATGGGAAAGAGTTTGTAGGCCTTAATCCCTCAGCAACACGAACTGGAACTGGCATCCAATCAGGAGCCGTCCAACCAGTTGTGACCCCGACAAGTGAAGCGTCAAGGGAGTCCCCGGATGCACACGAAGTGGAGGGTATGGACTGGAAGATAGTCAGGGCTATAGTGAGTGGTAATCACCACTTACCCAGTCGAACTGTCTGTAAAATTCCTGTCTGAGTACCTGACGTGTCGGTGGGAAATGATGTACCATGCTTAACTGAGACTGTAAAACATAAGGCATTGTCGCTGGAATCGACTCTGACTAGCGTTGGCCAAGACCAGAAGACGCCCCTCTTCATCGCAAATATGAGTGGTGGCGCAGTTAAGCTCAGAGATGGATGTTATAGGCGACTTGATGTGCTATGGTGCCCCCATAAAGGAAGTCGACGACATGCCGGTGATCTCTCCTGTACTGTAGTTACATCTCAAGCAACGACTCAGTCGGAACCCGTACGTCTGGCTAAGGAAAAACAGCTGGAGCAATACGTGAAGGTCACGGATAATGTAGACCATAAAACACGACTCCTAGCCCTTCTTAGAGATTTTTCCGACGTAGTAGCACTTCCAGGAGAAGCGCTGGGTAGGACGGATAGGGTGAAGCATCATATTGGTTTGTGCCCTGGTACAAATCCAGTTTATGTGCCCACATACCGTCTACCGCACAGCCAAAGGGAAGCAGTGGATGAGGAAGTTGAAAGGATGCTTCGTGACGACGTTATCCAGCCTTCCTCCTCGCCTTGGACTGCACCACTCTTTCTAGTGCCTAAGAAGGACGGTGGTGTGAGACCTGTTGTGGATTTTCGGCAAGTGAACAAGGTAACAGTACCGGATCGTTACCCGATTCCGCATCTGCGAGACTTACTTCAATCATTAGGTAAGGGAAATACTGTGTTTACTTGTCTGGATCTAGCGTCAGGGTATTGGCAGGTGGAGCTGACCGAAGAGTCGCGTCCCATTACTGCTTTTAGCACTCACCGTGGGCACTTTGAATTTCTCCGGATGCCTTTTGGACTGAGTAATGCTCCTTTAACATTTCAGCGAATGATAAACCAATTGTTTGGCGAGATGTTAGGGCAAGACGTCTTAGCGTATCTAGATGACCTATTTTCCTACACCACAGAACAAGGATCAGATAAGATCGTTCCTAGGCCTCACTGGTTTTTATAGGAGTTTTGTCCACAGGTATGCCATCATAGCATCACCTTTAACGACGCTACTTAAGAAGGATGCTGCATGGAAATGGGGACCCTCGGAAGAGAAAAGCTTCAACGAGCTCAAACAAGCCATGTCAGAAGCACCCGTATTAGCGTTTCCTGATTATACTCAACCTTTCTATCTGTGCACGGACGCCTCAGGTCTGGGTCTGGGAGCGGTGTTACAGCAGAAGAATGAGCAAGGTAAGACACATACTATAGCGTATGCTAGTAGGGCATTAAGACCCCAGAGAAGAACTATTTGACGACACATTTGGAGACATAAGCAGTCGTGTGGGCGTTAGGACATTTCCGGGATATTATCTTTGGCTAACGGATAATTGTTTTAACTGACAATGCACCCATACGCGACTTGTTTAAAGGAAAAAAACTTGCACGGTAAGGTTGCGCGTTGGTTTGGCAAGGTAATGGAGTTTGATCCAGAGGTCAGATATTAACCAGGCCGTCAAAATGTTGTAGGCGACGCGTTGAGTAGAAACATTGCTGCTACCATAGCCGAGGATGTTGCTCTTGCTGAGTATTCCTCAGACACGGTAAAAGCGGAACAATGTAATGATGCGATGTGGTCTCAAGTCATCTATGCCTTGGAGTCTGGCGACGAGACTTGTCTAACTGAACTCCCAGTACCAATGACTCACTTCCATCTTCAACAGGGTCTTTTGTATAAGCAACCCCCAGGGAAGAACACTGCATATCAGTTGGTTGTTCCTGCTACCTTACAGCAAGCCGTGCTATAGTTAGTTCATGACGTACCTCAAGCGGGTCATCCCGGTCGCGATAGATGCATACGTGAGGCGAGAAAGAAATACTATTGGCCGACCATGAGGAAGGACATAGAAGCCCACGCCAGTCAATGTGTAAAGTGCGCGGAAATACGAGGAACGACGGGACTTCTGACTCCCATCTTAGAGTATCCTCTACCGGAAAAAACCCTGGGATACAGTCTCCATTGATCTCTTAGCGTTGCCGAGAAGTCGTCAAGGTTCAAGTTATGTACTGGTGGCAGTGGACCATTTCTCACGATTCACTGTTTTAGCACCTTTATAGACGAAAACTTCAGAGGAGGTGGCGCACGCCTTTGTGACTTAAGTGATTTGTCCATACTCTACACCCAAGGTATTGTTCAGCGATAATGGCAGTGAATTTCGTAACCAGGTGTTACAAGAAATCTGTCGTATGTATGGAGTAAAGCAAGTTTTTGTAACGCCTTACAGTCCTAAGAGCAATGGCCTGGTGGAGAGAACAAACAGGAAGATACTGGAAGTCTTGAGACCAGTAATAACCTCAAATCAGGAGGATAACTGGGAAGACTGGTTACCACATGTAGCGGCGACCATCAACTCCTCAGAAAATTCATCAACTGGGAAGTCTCCTCATTATATCCTTTATGGAGAAGAGAAAGTGTTATCCTACGATTTGTTGGCTGGACCTCCTACTCCAGTATACAACGAAGAAGACTACGCAAAGGTATAGTTGTTGAAATTCCAACGTATACACAGTGAAGTACGGAAAAGATTAAAAGCCTCAAGAGTGGAGATTATGGCGAAACAACACAAAGGTAGTCAAGAAAAGACGTTACAGGCAGGCCAGAAGGTCATGATCCACAACCCTGAGAGAATTTCCAAGCTCAGACCTAACTTATAGAATAAAGGATGAAGCTAATGGAACTCAGGAGGCAGTACATGCTGATAGGATCAAACTAGTAAGTCAAGAGCTAGGCCTATCGTCTGATGTGTTGTGCCCTCTGTCTTCGTCGCAGTCTATGCCGTCATCCGTACCTGTTCCTAACCAAGAGTATCGCAGCAAGCTACGATCCCACAACAAGAGTGATTAAGGGAGTATCTACTCTTGTAAAAAAAAATATATGTGGCTGTGGCTCATACTCCTCGTGCGTTGCTTGGGGTGGACCTATGGAACGACATCGGACATGGACACGACTGCGTTAATGCCAGGAGCACTGAAGAGCCCACTTGGAGAAGTCGTGGTAGTGGAAGACGCAGTATGCGTCTACTATCCAATGGAAGGCTGTCTCCAAACGCCAGATATTGTCAAGGAGGTCTCCAAAGGCTTGTCGATTCTCAGACAGCAACTGTTGGAAGTGGGAAGAATGTTTAATCGAAACCCACGATTGACGAACTCTGACACTGAAGCTTTGGAACGAACCTTGCATGGAATTGTTGAGCTTCAGACTAGGCATATAGACAGGCTCACCGACAGGCTCACTAACTTGCATGCAGCTTTACCTAACGTACACTCTGATCTTTCCAAGCATGTCCATGCACGTACTAAGAGAGGACTTGTGGATTTTCTAGGAATCCTGTCTCAACAACTCTTTGGTACGGCATTAGATAAGGATGTAGTGCAATTGGGTAGACAGATGCATGATTAATCATGCATGTGTATAAACAGTTAGATGAGTTCACTAACAAAGCTAACGAGATAATTAGGACTACCAACCATCTAGTAGAGCTTGTGAACAACATCCAAATTAACCTAGCAACCCTAGCTAACTTGGTGTTATTCGCTGAGTACTTACATGCTCTCGACGAGACAACCACTGCTTTGGAGAAGCATGCAGCCAATATGGTGGACGGCTTAATCGATGCAAGTTTGAACAGGGTTAATGCTTTATTGCTGCCTACTAATATACTAACAAATGCACTTGATATAGCAATGTGGAAGCATGGACTTATGCCACTTTTTGATCTGAGTCAACTGGAATATTATTACCCATTGTTAGAGGCCCAGTTGACCCATGAAGGCATCCTGATTTTGGTACCTATGAGGAATGCTGTAACATACCAGGCATGGCGGTTCATTTCCTTCCCTCTTGCTACTGCTAATAATACACTTGTTGTTATTGAAGAGGGTCCAGAGGTGCTAGTTGTCTCAGATGACAAGAAATATGTAGCAGAAACGACTGTGGATGAATTTGAGAAGTGTAAGGCCTCATTTCTTGATCTCCATGTATGTCCTGCTTTGCATTTTGTCTTCGTACCATTAAAGGTAGAGGAGTGTAAGAGGGCCCTGTTGGACACAAATACTTCCTCTGCTCTGCAACGTTGCACCTTCCAACCCATTCAGTTGAAGTCAGTTTTCCATGCTCATATTCATGCGAAACAATACTTTTACTTTCCTGAGACAGAGGATGTAACTGTGATTTGTGCCTCACAGAATCAATTCCTTACAGTAAAGGGGTACTATATTGCACCTGATTTTTGTGAGTTACACAGTAAAGAGATAGCAGTTCTGCCTAGCAAGCATCATCTAGCTTTGTCAGTGAACTTCTCATCCCAGTTACGACCCTTTTTACCTTCATTCAATGTTACTTCCTTGAATGTGAACAGGCTGTCTCATGTAGTAAAGGAGCTTACCTTCCTGTCCCACCTGAACAGGACTGATTTAGAGCCTTATGTACTGTCCTATCTTCCTTCATACCTTTCTCCTTCCTATTTTGGTCCTGGCATTGGTCTTCTACTTATTGTGGTCTTGTCCTGTGTTTGTGGTTTAGGCTACTATTTAAGGCGCCAATTAAGGAACCCACTGATACCACGTGTCCGTACTCGAGGATTGCAAGTGGATGTTCCTGAATAGTTAGCTGCCCTACACTCTGGTTAGGCTACACGGTAGTTAGGACAACAATGTCGACGAGGACGTCAATGGTCTGGCCGAGCGATGTTCTGGTGTCAACATCTTTTTCCATAAGAAGTTGTAGTATCACGCATTTTACATAATAATTTTTAAAGCTGTTTAATCATAATTAACAGTGTGTAATGAAGTGTGAATGATGAACAATCAAATATCATTTCGCTGTTAGCTGTGGTATAGGAAGAAGGTGGATGGCAGACCACAAGTGCCACCCTGTTTCAATTATAAAATGAAGGTTAGGAGAAGTGAAAAGATATCTGAATAGTGCTTAAGTGTAAAGTCCTGGGGAACCATTTATTATGTTGGTATATGTGAATGTACTTAATACCATTTAATAGAGGTGTATAATGTGCTAGTCGAGTTGTCATTTATCTCTACTTTTTGCATAAGCCCAGAGTATACGTAATGCTCGGCACCTCACTTTTTAGCTGACCTCAGCACCGCGCCCTAGTCGGCTCGGTGAGTGTACAGCATCAGAGGCCGTTTTACAGTTATCAAGGGAGGGTGTATCGCTCTTACATATCTCTCGGGTCGCAGTTATATTATTCTGTGCCCAATAAAGAGAGATTTAATCTGCTCATTTCTGTCACCTTACGCTACCACTTAATAACAGACCAGCTTCCATCTTCTCATGGCAGAGGACCTTTGGTGGGAAGTGTCGGGCAGTGACGGCGAGTAGCTGACGTGTACTACAGACAGTGTCGTCGATCCAACACAGTGGTCTAGTTATACTAAACACCAGAACACTTAATATGTAGTCAACTGCTACTCCATAATGGCTACATTAAATTGGTGGCCAGCAGTGCGACGATACATTTTATTGGTGCTAGCGGTGGCATGATATTTAGTGCTAGCCATGTACCGATACATGTGTGTGTGTGTGTGTGTGTGTGTGTGTGTTCGTGATGGGCGACATCGGTTACTTCATTTCGATACAAAACCAACAAGAAGCGGTGCTGGGCACAACGAACCCGTCCCCGGCAGTCATTTTAGTGATGTATAAACACAACAGGATATCTAGTCAAAGATGTCACATATCAAATCTGTAGTAAATCGGGTGATAAATGACGATTTTATCCCCATTTGAAGTTTTAGGCCCGACCCACCTGACACTGACCCCCCTACCGCTAACTAGGAGGTGACCCCCCTATTGTAATGATGCGTGTTATAGGATGCAGATTGAAAGATGCACATTTGGGTTTTGGTTTCATGTCGATATGACGAATTTGAAAGGAGTTATGAAAAAAAATATATATATTTTTACATTTTACATTTTGGGGGCCTACAGCCTAGGCCTTGGTCCAATTTGGCCTAAAATTTAGTCAGGTGATCAGAGGGTCATAAACCATTATCCTGTAGCCTAATTTTAGTTAAAATTGCACCAGTAGGTTTTACTTAAAGTTGTTAACAGACAGACAGACAGACAGACAGACAGACAATCAAACAGACAAACCGAGTGAAAACAGTACCCGTCCCTGAGCCCCTACGGGGCGGGGACGGGTACTTACTTTATTGGACAGTATCGGTAGTGCCAATTACCGATACCGATACCTTGCTAGTTACATTGTTATAACCTATTCAGTCCAGTGAACGGAATATTAAATACAATTTTTCACAATTGAAGCACTGCTGGTTAAAAGCACTACATGATCATTCTGTTTCGGAGACAGCCAGCCTCAACACTTCCAATCGGTGCACTAATGAATCTTAGAATCGTCATTTCCAGGAGAAATATTGTGTTTGAAAATATGATTTCAATATCTTTAGTACAGTCACCCCAAGAAGTGACGGAAGAGTATCAAACATATTTCGGTCAGCGATAATGTATATACTCCTCATTATCTCTTTACAATGTGAAACCTACTCTAGAAAACTATAACAGAAAAGAGTAAGTCAAAGTAACGCTACAATTCAAAATTGTAGGAAGCAATTCGCTAGTTAGGATATTAGAAAATCCTAACCAGAACTAAATGAAATTTCATAACTATCGCTCAGGGGCTATCAGGAATAATTTGCAAAGATTAAATCTAGTATGGTAACAAGTGATAATATTTTAGTAGGGCAAGACTGAAAAGAAGAGGACTTCAACAATCAAGTGCAGTTATTAATATTTATAATATATTATTCTTTAGAACACTAATAAATAATTTAAAGTCATTTATTTCCTTTTCAATTGTCTTCATGGACGACGAGAGAAAGGGGGAAGCAGCGTAAGTTAGTAGGCTATTTTAAATAAATCGATCAACAAGCACGACTGGAGACAACTGTTACTCAAAGACATGCAGTTATTACACTGCATTAGGTCAGTTTTCCATTAATAATAATCTCTGGAAAGCTCAGTATAAATGAAAGAAAAGCATTCGGGAGCCGAATGCTAATTGCCTGCCAGAATATGCTATTAGCCGAGTTGCAATTGCTGCCTCCCCTGTGGGGCTGGTAGTGGGACCCACCGGGGGGCTGGGGACAGTCCCCCTGAGGGGCTAGGGGTGGCCCTTCGGGAGGACCAAGGGGTTGTGCCCCTCCCCGGGGGGCCGCGGGGCGACGTACCCCCTCGGGGGGGCGGTGCCATCCCCGGGAGGGGGGGGGAAGATTTTGGCCATATCTTGATATCCTGAAGCTTTCATGCTGGTAGCTGATGCCGTTCATGATATGATGGTGCTATAAGCTGGTGATAAATGTAGACATTTTGGTGACCTTGACCTCTACCCCGAGTTCCCGTTTTCGAACTCGCCCAAGATTATGACCATATCTTGATATCCTGAAAGATTCATGTTGATAGCTCAAGCCGTTCATGAGCTATTATGGGAACACACACACACACACACACACACACACACACACACACAAAGGCGGGCAAAAACATTATCGTTCCACCTTGATAAAGGCAGGCAATAATCAAGGGACTATCAGTGAATGAAATATAAATAACGAACTTCGAATGAATGAATGAATGAATGAATAAAAGCGGGCATGGCGGCACAACATCTGAGGTAATATGCCGTATCAAAAGCTGAAAAAAAAAGCAAACAATAAAAAGCAAAGAACCGAGTCATGCTTACAAACAAAAGTAAAATATAGTGGCAAAAACAACGGTAACAGAAAACATTAACACTAACACCCAAACTATAATATTTGAAATATATACCTATAGCCTGTGAAGCAGGCCAGATCTAAAAACAAAGGAGAAGGTACCTCTTCCCAGAGCACAAGCTGCCTCTCCAAGCACTGAGGAAAGAAGGTATGACCTGTCGCCAGCTCGGCACCAGGAAAGGAACCGCAGACGAAGGTCCTCCAGGTCTACGGCATTCCACAGGATGTCACACAGTCAAAGGAACCAGGCAGTCAACACAATAGGGAGGGGGTGCCCTATCCATTAAAAAACCATGAGTCAGCCTAGTGTAACCAATCCGGAGACGGGCCAAAGCTGTTTTCCACTTTCAAAACAGGCCCACATACCCCTCATCGCCTAGGTCTCAACCAATGCTAATGAGTTTGCTCCTACTGCATCCCCCCTTCTCTGCCAACAGAGCTGGACAGCTGCTACAATGCCTGTACATAAATCCTCGGATGGGACGCAGTAATGGGAAGAGGAAGGGCGAGAGACAGCAGCTCTTGCCAAAGAGTCAGCACGCTCATTGCCTACAACCCCCACATGAGCAGGGACCCAACACAACTGAACAGAAAATCTGCACATGTGTAATAAGAACAGCCATTTCAAGATAGAAAGGACTAGAGGGTGTGATGAGAAACCACAAGATGAAGCTTACAAGGCACTGGCTGATTCACCAATAATGGTAAAAGAAGCACTGGGAAAACCAAAAATAAACTCAACTGCAACTAAAATAGGTGTAAGTTGAGCAATAAAAACAGAGGCAGAAGGAGGAAGACTCCCACTACAGCTACAATCACGGATAACTACACCAAAGCCTGTCCCAATGCGAGACTCGGAACCATCAGTATATCCAGGGATCAAGTCACTGTGGGCAGAGGCATGTTCTAAAAAATAAGACGGAGCTTCCAGTGCAGAAAGAGAGGCCTTCCTCTCAGGGAAGTAATCACATGGCCATACCTATGGGAGAAGCCAGGGAGCCACTTGGGGAACATGCAGAGGGCAAACAGAAGATTGAACACCCTACTTCTCCATGGTAGCCCTCACTCTGTACCAAAACAGTTGCAGATAGTGAGGGTGGGTGTTATAAAAGGGGAAAAGAACGACCTCAGAGACACCCGTAAAACTTAGTGAGGAAGGTAGACGGTAAAGGCAGTGCCAGCACTGCACCCGTAAGGACTGGCAACGAAGATCTAGTGGCGGTTCATTCGAGTCTACTAATTGACTAGGAATTGGGTAAGATTGGAAAGCTTCAGTTGACAGACGCATCCCAGCATAAAGGATCGAACTGAGAGGCTGCAGCCGTGCCTCAGTAGCAGAAGAGTATATCACACACCCATAGTCCAATTTGCTCCATACCAAGGCACGGTGAAGGTGGAGCAGGGTGGCTCTGTCAGCGCCCTAAGACAAGTGAGATAGAGTCCGTAGGAGAGGCAGGACACGGAGGCAGGACAGATGTAATACATGGATATGGCCAACCCACATTGCACCCTGTGGTCAGGTAACCTGAGGTCAGAGTCAGGATGAACACCTCTCAAGTGGCAGAAATGCAAGGCCACCATTTTTGTTGGGGAGAAACGGAAACCATGCATGGTGGCCCAATGAGAGACACGGTCTAGGGCGAGCTGCATGCAATGTTCAGCCACAGGCATCCGGGAAGCAGCATACCATAGAGTTAAATCGTCGACATATAGTGAGGCAGACACCCCCTTTGGAATAGATGACACAATACCATTCAATGCTGTGGCAAAAAAGGTCATGCTAGTGACACTTCCTTGAGGCACGCCTTCTTCCTGAGGGTACGAAGACAGAGTGACACCAGCTCGAACCCTAAATGAACTGTCATGCAGAAAATCCATTATAAATAGCGGCAGCCTACCACGTAAACCTAAAGAGTGGAGCTGCTTGATGATACCAGACCGCCTTGTAGTATCATATGCCTATTCTAGGTCAAAGAAAATGCATACCAGATGCTGCTTCCTGGCAAAAGTATCACATGCTGCAGCCTCTAGGCGAACAAGTGCATCTGTTGTCAAACAACATTTGCAAAAACCAGACTGACATTGAGAGAGACAGTCATTCCTTTCGAGGAAATCCATTAAGCATGAATTGACCGTCTTTTTAAACGATTTACACAAGCAAGATGTAAGGGCAATTGGCCGATATTCTAGAGGACTGGAACCTACCTTCCATGGCTTCTGGAATGGCAGGACAACAGCTTCAAGCCAAGAGGTGGGAAGAGAAGAGTCCCTCCAGATTCTGTTAAAAAGGCTGAGGAGAAAAGACAGTGCATCATCACCCAGGTACTGAAGCATCACATAGGGAATATCATCTGACCCTGGTGAGGTCTCATGACAGAAGGAAAGAGTGGATTGGAGTTCATGGGAAGAGAAAGGGAGGTTGTCAGACTCCCCCCGCCCAAAATGGAAGCCCAGAACCCTAGCCTCATCTAAGTCCCAGTGTCTGGCAAAAATTGGAGAGCTACCATCTCTATGGCTGATTGCTGCAAAGTCAGATGCAAAAATATCGGCCACAGCCATAGGGTCACCAACAGGCTCACCATTCAACAGCAGCACGGGGGACCTGCCTTGTGTGAATTTTCATGAAATCTTTTGCATCCTCTTCCACACCTGAGACACTGGTGTCTTAGTGTTTACAGATGACACATAAGCCAACCAAGAGTCTCTCCAGGCTTGTTTGAGGACCCAGCGAGTCTTAGCACGAGCCCTTCTGAATTTGACAAGATAATGCTCCGTCTTGTATTGACGGTAATGTGAGAATGCTGTCTTTCTGGCATGTACAGCAATACTACAATCCTCATTCCACCATGGGACAGGTCGATGGCTACTGTATATGTGCCAGAGGTTCTTGGAACTACATGAAGGGCAGCAAAAAGTATAACAGACGTAAAGAATGAAACAGCCTCATCCATATTTGGAAAGTCTTCTACAGAAACACCAATAGATGTCAAAGAAGAAAAAAAGGGACCAGTCTGCCTTATCTAATCCCCACCTCGGGAGATGGGAACATGGACTAGACACCACTGTAGTAAGGAGGATGGGAAAATGATCACTCCCATGGAGATTCCTCAGAACCACCCAAGTAAAGTTCAGGAGGCAGTCAGGAGAACAGACAGAGAGGTCAATTGCGGTAAATGTATTCATCTGGGGATGAAAAAGTGTAAACTTGCAAGTATTCAGCAGAGAAAGATCCTCATCCTCCAATAAGGATGCCAATAAATAACCCACGTTGGTTAACAAGACAGTCACCTCACAAAGGGTGGTGACCATTAAAGTCCCCCAGGAGGAGAAAGGGCTTAGGTAGCTGTCTGAGGAGGTCTTGAACATCTGCTCTACAACTACTGTGCTGGGCAG
Source organism: Coenobita brevimanus (assembly GCF_032717465.1). Taxonomy (NCBI): domain Eukaryota; kingdom Metazoa; phylum Arthropoda; class Malacostraca; order Decapoda; family Coenobitidae; genus Coenobita; species Coenobita brevimanus. The sequence goes on from NC_136986.1 coordinate 31,511,110, forward strand.
TAAATAAATGCAACAGACGGTATACCAGCGGTGGGCATACAACCACACAGCAACACGCTGGAGGTCACACTGGAAATGAACCGATTGATGAGGGACATTACCCTCACCAAAACAGCAGTACCACCAACCAGGCCCTGGGCCGGTGCAGAGTAAAATGCACAGTACCCAGGAGCTGCATGGGAAGTGGTAAAACCGACAAGAGTTTCCTGGAGACACACACACAAAGGAGAGGCAATCAGGAGGGTCTGGAACTCCTCCCAATTACTACATATCCTGCGACAATTCCATTGCAGGATGGTGTTTGAATATGCCATAGTACCCATGGTAAAAGAACAATCAGGATAAGGGGTGAGACAGCCCTATTCCTGACAAGCCACTGGAGGCAAGTCACTGGTTAATATTGCCCTTTGAAGTGGGCTGCTTGGCACCACTGTGCTGGGCTTTGATTGAAAGAGGGAGTGTCACCATACCCTTCCTTTGAGGTGGCACACCAGCTTGCTTGGAAGGTGGCCTGAATGGCACCCTTGGTGGTGTAGGGCGACTAGTGGCAACACCAGAAGTCCCAGATGTGGAGGTGGAGTGCACAGGGTCAGAACTCTGTGAAGGTGACATCATGAGTCTCGGATCCGAAGCACCAAGGGTCCACCCAGCATCCTCTCCGGGCAGGGACTGGTTCACAGGCAGACCATCAGCCTCAACCTCCACCTTGCCAGACCTCTCAGCAGCAAGTGACTGAACCTTTTAGGATCTAAAGACCCAGACCCAGCCACACCTGAGCGAGAGGGCAACATCGCATGCAGTGGAGGTGCGTCATTATCTGGTGGGGCAGTTCTCCAGAGGCGACCGGAAGTGGAACATCTGACTCCTCTGGGCAGGAGGTGCCAGACTGGGCTGGCACCCCGGCTGCCCTCTCAGACTCTGAATTGAGTCCAGAGGGCTCCTGCACTGAAGGACCAAGAGCGGAAGAGAGTGATTCTACAACTGAAATTTTACTAGGAGGACGATCAGTATTCAAGGAGTCTGTTGAGCCACGACAACATTTTAAGGAGATCAGACTTGCTTCAAGACAACCAGGTGAGGATTCAGCCATATTAGAAGTAGTTTCCTTATCAACGATGACTTCAGCTGCAAGAAGTGGTGGCTGCACAGCCTGAGATGCTGAGACAGGTGACGGGACCACTGGAGATGATGGCAAAGACTGGTCTTGTGACTGCTCTATGACAGGATGACGTGTACATCTATGACGACACAATACTGATGCATATGATTCCCCATTCCTCACAACAGACGTCAGTGCTCTAGTCTGAGCCTCGGCAAAACTTATCTTATCCCTGTGTCGAAGAAGCAGAATTTCTTTTTCTAGCTGAAACTGGTCACAGACAGCCGAAGACGTAGGGTGTGCCTTATGAGCAACCTTAATAGAAGAAGGAAGTCGTTCAGTCAAATGTTAGTAACAAGGATGGAGTCAGAGTAAGAACATCATTAATTTTCTTTTGGAACCTTTCTACTTTAACAAAATTGTTGATCCTTAGTTCATCAAGGAGCTTGTCCTTGGAGTACCGAAGCAAGTCCTGGGAAAACACAACTCCCCGACACTGACTGAATGTCACGTGGAACACATGAGTACATCATACCAGGGACTTTACATTTATCAACCAGACGGGAACCCTCTTCAGAGGATGTAACCTCCACCAGGAGGCTCCCTCCCACAGATTGATACAATTTCATGATGAATTGAAAATGTTGAGGGCACTAATGTGCTGACCACCTACAGCATGGATGACATAATACTGTGGGAAATCAGTCCTCTGAAAAAGAACTGGAAGGACTTCGTGGGTAAGTCCACAAGATGGTGGTAATGGGTGATGGCATTGTGTTGTAACTCGGTTCACAGAATGCAAACCACCGGAACCTAGCAGGTAGGGTTCCAGGGTGGCTATATATGATGGACCACCTGGTCGCACGGGTGCCCCACATGAAGGAGGCCGTGAAGAATCGCCAGGGACAGAACCAGGGTCGTCAACAGAATGAAAATTCACTGAAGCCATACAAAAGGACCTCCTTCATTCCTCCACCCCTCCACCCACCGCAGAGCCCAACAAGGGGAGGTCAGTTGCCAGGGATGACACCACTGGTGACCCCAGAGGTAGCAGGAGAGTATAAGCAGATAACCACTGGGGGACCTGGACATGGGTGGCTCCAGGACAATAGGAGTCACCAAGCCTCCCAGTGCCCGCTTGACCCTAGCCAACACATGACCAGCCAACTGACCTGTCCAGGCCCAACCAGGCTGCCCGTCAAGCCAAAATAAGGGACCAAAGAGGTGTATTGCTAACTGGACGGTGCATCATGCAGCATTGCTCAACCCCCAGGACTCCCGTCTCCGAGCATTATGGGATGCCACGCACGACAAACACGTGGGGAGGCAACAGTCCCGCCCTAGATGGCAAATGGGCAGAGACAAACATCACCAGCAGGCCTCCTCCACCAGTGCTGGAGGGGGTGTTTGGTCCACGAGGCCGACAAACACCGAACCCTACAAAGGTAGCCAGGCCCCCAAAGTAGGTGGCACCGCCAACCATGCTTCAAGCCCCACCACCATGCTGAAGTGACCCCCCCTCAGCGGAGTAACGAGCTTCAAAATTTTTTTGAGAATCGGAGCTCCTTGGTGAATGCCAAACTTGCGTCATAGCCTAGTAACCTCACTGCATAAACGATTGGCAAGAATGATGAAAAGTACATGTTCACAAATCACAGACTTCAAATCTTCCAGTTCAACATTTTCAGTTAAGCAGGACATAATAGTTTATTTTAAAAATGGAAAGATATTACATTTTTTTTTACCTGTCCAATTCTGGGCAAAGGCTTCAGAGCCTATTCCCAAGTCCCTGTAGCCCTCCTTGGGGTCCAGTAGTCCTCATACATCTCCATCTCCACATATCACCAATTCGGCGCAAACACCCACTATCCATATTGAATATGTGCTAGGGCTGTCTCATACAGGACTGATGTACTGGTATTAGCGGTGGTATTTTTATGACATGTCGGTGGGTCATCTGGCAGATCAGGAAAGTCAGCTTTTTAAGAAATTCAAATCCCTAAACTGTTCCCTACCCCAGCCAGGATTCAAACCTGGGTCCATTTGGACTGCCACTGCCTCCCCCACACATTAAAAGATAGATAAAAAAAAATTATGTGCATTCACATTGCCATAATTTATAAGCTTAAGTTTTGTTTCTCTTTACTGCCCAGTGTTAGAGAAAACGGACAAACCTGTTATATCCCCTTATAACAGAAAATAATTTTGCATCAGTAGGGAATAAATCAACTAGTTACAAATTATACGAGAGGGAAAGCCAAGGCATAAAAGACAGAAAGGTCTATCATCTACTCTAGGTAATGTAACCTCACTCAGAATAATTTCGTTGTTGAGGCATCCTTATTGTTCTATATCATCATCAGAGCGTTTGAAAATCATGTAGTGAATTGCATTCAAAAAATTTTTCTTAACTGGTCTTCGAAACTTGACCACCTGTATCTGAAATCCTGGAACAGGGGCCAGCTGCCTCCGGATTCACTAACAGGGTTACTCATATATTCTGTGCCGTGCTCGGAGTAATACTTTATATATTGAAATCGGGAAAACGTATCTTACAGTCATAACTTCAAATATATCATTGCCTTGTGCTATTCAGTTTACATGATTCATAGCATGATTAACTATGTATTTTGTTTCATATGACGTGATGAAGCTATATAATTTTTACCTTATATTCACTAAGTTTTCAGTGAACACATGGCAATGCAGAGTGACTGAAACAATCTGAAACACTGCCATCACTTCTTGGGGCGACTGTATTCATAGCAATCGATATTTAGCCATCAGTATCGATACTTCCAGGTAAACAGCTGGTATCTGAAGTATAGGGTCGATACACCCACCACAAGACTGTGTGTGTGTGTGTGTGTGTGTGTGTGTGTGTGTGTGCGAAAAGGGCCAATCAGTATTTGAGCTTTCATTTATGTGAATCTGAGTCCACTCTTTAGATCCAGTGGGCAAACCTGTGTCTTCACATCAGCTGATGTCACAAACTTTGGAATATGTATCTTATAAAATACTAATAAAACAAAAAACGCTACAAAAGAAAGGTACTTTTAACCCGTGGATTGCGAGCCACAGCTCAGGTTGGGTAGCATCATGTTGCGTGCCACAGCTCAGGCTGTGCTGGCCGTGCTTCACTGCTAACTACTCCACCCTGTCCTAAACTTACCCATGGTGCTACGCAAGACGGAGGAAGAGGGATTTTTTTCTCTTCACCAGATGCTGCCCTGGATGTTTATCTTCAAGTTTATGATAAACAAAAGCAAAAAAAAAAAAATGTTTTTTAATTCATTTTTTAACTATCCCCCTACGTAAACTTAAGCATGGCCCTACGCAAAGACGGAGAGAGAGAGAGAGAGATTGTTTCTTTTCACAGGATGTTGCCCTGGATGTTAATCTTCAAGTTTATAATAAACAAAAGCTAAAAAAAAAACTTTTCTTCATTTTTAGTGCACCACGGGGTGGGAAAAAAAGAGTAATTGCGCAATCCACGGGTTAATAGTTTGATTACTAATTAACAAGCATGCTGAGAAACTGGGGTTCTGCGGTATGAATGGGTGTCCCAATATAGTAGTTATTTCAGCTTGTGTCAGGTGGTCCAAGAAGGGAGTCATGCACTCCATTACGCTCTATGCACGATCTGTCTTGCCTGATTAGTTCTCCCCTTGCCATTATTCAGGCAAGGAAGGTGTTATACTTATAAAAATTATGCTGCATCCATTTAATTTGACTTTTCTGATTATTACACATCAACATGAGGATGGGGGCTTTGGAAAATGTAGTCACATGACGTGCTGCATCGTGCTGTTTCTTTATTGTTTAATATTTCTTTTCAGTAAGTGTCGTATTATAGATTTACAATCTGTAACTACCATGGCAGGATGCAGGTGATGTGGTTGTTTTCTTTGTTTTGAATATATGGTGGGGGTGATAATGATAACAAAGGTTATAATTATAGTAATAACAACCGTCATGGAGCAGGTGGATGATAGTCGTCCAGGTAATCCCAGGGACGCCATGAGAACAGAATGAGCCCAAAAGCTCCTATGCTAACTCCTGTCAGCTGAACAAGTCTATCCACGACCCAGCCGAGTAGAATACATTTTCCATGGAACCTTTAAGGGCCATAAATCAGATAATGAGAGGAGATGTCGCCTCACAGCGCTTCAGGTCACAGAGGATGTCATTTAGACTGATTCTTCATGTGACATTGACGGCCCCAGTAGTGGTACAGAAGACCTGAGTTTACCTGGACATCGTGGAAAACGAAACAGGTCTGGTCTAACCTCCAACCTTCTGCTGCCTGGCATGGACACAGAGCACTCTAGGTCGAACCTCACTTTAACCCATCCTGTCTGGCACATCTTCCCGTGAACCCTTCTCTCACCCAGGCATTCCTGAGAAAATCGTGAAAATCGTCTATTTTTAAACCTTCATATCTCAGTTAATACTTAACCAAAAATAAAAGCCAAAGTGTCATAATACTCATCAATCTTTCAACTTCAAGTCAATTGCATCAGATGGTCCGTGATGTGCATGCAGGGAGAGTGAGTGGGGAAAGGGGGCAATTTTTGTTTTTTTGCGGGTGTCCATATGCATGGCAGAGGTTCAGTGACACAACTAAAGCTTAGACTAGCCCTCCACAATAATAACACTTCATCAACACTTCCAGAAGACTGCAATCCACCACAAACACTATTTACGTGAAAATTTTTCCATAAGTGGGCGTCCTTGCTGCTGGGAGGCTGGGTCTGATGAAGTCCCTCCTGTTGTCCTCAAGAACTGTGCTTCAGTGCTTACACCCTGCCTAGATAAACTCTTTCGCCTTTGTATGTCAACATGTACCTTTCCTTCTTGCTGGAAGTTTGCTCTCATTCAGCCAGTCCCAAAGAAGGGTGACCATTCCCAAACCTCTAACTATCGTCCAATTGCTTAACATCCTGTGTTTCAAAAGCTTTTGAGTCAATTCTTAATAGAAAAATTTTAAAGCATCTTTCCTGTCACAACCTTCCTTCTGATCGTCAGTATGGGTTCCATCAGGGATGCTCCCCTGGCGATCTTCTCACCTACCTTTCAGACTCCTGGTCATCCTCCTTTCGGGACTTTGGCGAAAGCTTTGCCATTGCACTTGACATATCAAAGACTTTCGATCGAGTCTTGCATAAATCTTTAATTTCCAAACTGCCCTCTTACGGTTTCTATCCTTCTATCTGTGCCTTCATCAATAGCTTCCTTTCTGGTTGTTCTATAGCCGCTGTTGTAGATGGCCATCATTCTTGTAGATCTATGAACAGTGGTGTTCCTCAGGGCTCTGTTCCATCACCAACTCTCTTCCTTTTATTCATGAATGACATTCTAAGCTGTACCTCTAACCCTATCCACTCATACGCTGATGATTCCACCTTATACCTTTCCATTCGCTTTCCGCAACGTATACAGTATCTCAGCAGTTACTTCAACAAACAAGAGATGAGGCTATTGCCTGACTTGGCTCATATCTCTGACTGGGGAAAAAAATCTTTTTGTTTTAATGCATCAAAAACTCAGTTTTTACACCTACCGGTATCTATCTGACACACTCTTCCACAGAAGTACACCCGCGAACCAAAGTTTCGGTACCCCCCTCGATGGAAGGAAGTGGAAGTCAGGGTTAGAGAGAGGGCAGGTGAACGGACAACCGTGAGTGGTACTTTAGAACTGAGCTACGAGGCGAATAGTGAGGAACCTAATGACACTGGATTCGAAACATTTCCATGCTATTCACCTGCAAAACATTATGCATTCGTAACATACATACTGTAACATATAACATAGACTACTGTGTTATCATGGTGTCCTGTGATACTGACCCATCTGTTTCGGATCCTCATCACACAAATAAAGCACCGAGCCAGTTGTATATAAGTTGCAACTTGTCATTATAACTGCAGTCATAATTTTTGTGAATGTTATCCCTGGATTGTCTATAGCTATAATATAGAATGACTGTGAATTTAATGTTGATTCTCACAGTAGTTGTGCGGATGGTTATATATGTGGCAATTATTTTATGTGGACGACTAAACCACATTGTGATGGACAGCGGAAAGCATTCGCCAATAATTTACTATAACCAGATGAAATTAGATGCAAACAACACAAAATATTATGAGACAACGAAGACACAGCTGTGGTATCCTGCTCCGCCTTGTCATCAAGGCCTTAACTGTGGCTTCACCTCATACGTGCATTTTTTCCTTCAGTCTCTGCCCTTTTTATTACTCTTACTTCCCGGTATCCTCTTACTGCGAGTCGTCATATTCCTTGGAGGGTTTCTTGTCGTCCGGTCCTACAACCCGTACTGTATTACAATATTCCTCGCATCATCACTCCCAGACAAACAACGTTAGCCCAAGACTGCCGAATCTGTTAATACCATTTTTGCCACTGCCACTAATATTCTCCCTTTCCCCATTGTGTCTACTGCAATTCCCCTCACAGTACTAGTACTGCTACCCCTATTATTACTCCACTATAAATCTGTATAATAATACATATGATTGTCCTTATGTCTGTGTATCTGTTAATCATATTGTCCCTGTCCCACCGTCGACAACTCGTCACTGACGCGGCACCGCTACTCCAGTTCCCACCCACCATGGATTCTACTCCCCCACTCCGACACCACATTACCCTTCACCTCATCCTTGGGCCAGAAGGCCTGTTGTTCACCCTTTACCGGTGAATATACGTGGCATGCATTAATAATAAAAACGAAGGCATTTGAGAGCTAAACGGTAATCGCCCTTTAAAATATTCAGTTTGCCAAGTCCAAACTTTAGGCCATATTTTGATACCATGAAGGTTTTATGTTGATAGCTCAAGCCATTCATGAGATTTAATGGTGCTAAAGGCAGGCAATAAAAACTAGTTGACCTTTAGCAGTTAGTTTGGTGACCTTGACTCTGACCCCGAGTTGCCATTTTCGAACTCCTCCAAGATTTTGGCCATATCTTGATTCGCTGAAGGCTTCATGTTGATAGCTCAAGCCGTTCATGAGATATAATAGGAACACACACACACACACACACACACACACACACACACACACACACACACACACACACACAGATGCAGTTAAAAACATGATTGCTCCGCCTTCTAAAGGTAGGCGATAATAATATAATAATAACAACATCGTAGATGTGTACTGTAGTGTTCCTAACATTACATTTAATAACCGCAGACCCAAACGTGCTTATATTACGGAGCACTGATATATTAACCACAAAACCGACCACAGACCGTTCTTATCATTACCATTACACCTTCCCTAAAGCACTTCACCATGGTAATACAACCCACTGTAGTCCTCTGTGAGATCGCTACACGTGTTTGGGAAAAATAACAGTGCACAACATGCCTACAAACCACTAAAATAAGCATATGATGTTTCACTGACATCCATCAAATAGCGTAGGGGAAGTTAGAGGACAAACAAACAAACGACTGGACACAGACAGACAGAAGCAGAATGTCTCGCATCGGTATGTAACGACCTGACAAAACTCTTGTGATCCTGCATTGCAGGTGTCATCACAGTAATAATAATAATAATAATAATAATAATAATAATAATTAATCACATGTTATTAGGCACGATACTGAGAAGGACACACACTGGAATAGCATGTGTCGACGCAATGCAGAATCTGTTTGCCAGGACAGAAGGTTGGGTTGTGGTCAAACATTAATTTAGTATTACTATAACCCTACCATTACAGCATATTATGGCACTGTTTGGTTTTATATGTCACAGCTGTTTTCACTTGTTTTATCAGGGAGATTATGGTGTTTGTCCTCCTCTGTATCATGGATATTAACATGTGATTACTACTATTACTACTACTACTACTGCTACTACTGCTACTACTACTACTACTACTACTATTACTACTACTATTACTACTACTATTACTACTACTACTACTACTATTACTACTACTACTACTACTACTATTACTACTACTACTACTATTACTACTACTACTACTACTACTACTGCTACTACGATTATTATTATTATTATTATTATTATTATTATTATTATTATTACAACTATGATGACACCTACAAAGCAGGATCGTAATAGTTTTGTCAGGTTGTCATATACCGATGCGAGACATTCGGCCTCAGTCTATGTCCAGCCGTGTGTTTGTTTGTCCGCTAACTTCTAGGCAATTTAATGGATGTCAGTGAAACGTCACAGGTGTATTTTCATGGGTTGTAGGCATGTTGTGCGCTGTTATTTTCCCCAAACATGTGTAGTGATCCCACAAAGGACTTCAGTGGGTTGTATTACCATGGTGAAGTGCTACAGGTAAGGTCCAGTGGCAATGATAGGAACGGTCTGTGGTCGGTTCTGTGGTTAATATATCAGAGCTCCGTAATATAGGCACGTTTGGGTCTGCGACTTTTATAATTATGTAATGTTCGGAATACTGCAGATGTATGTTGTTGTTGTCAATTTTATAATTATTCTTATTAATGCATGTCACGTATATTCACCGGTAAAAGGTGAACAACAGGCCTGGTGGCCCAAGAAGGAGGTGAGGGGTAAAATGGTTCGGAGTGGGGGAGGAATAGAGCTCATGGCGGGTGGGAGAGAGGGGGGTGGGGTGCAACTGGGGTAGCGGTGCGGGGTAAGTGACGAGTTGTCGACGGTGGGACAGGGACAATAATTATGATTAACAGATACACAGACATAAGGACAATCATATTTATTATTATACAGATTTATAGCGGAGTAGTAATAGGAGCAGCAGTAGTAGTACTGTGAGGGAAATTAGACACAATAGGAAAAGGGGGATTACAGTAGTAGTGGCAGTGGCAATAATAGTATTAACAGATTCAGCAGTCTTGTGCTAACGTTGTTTGTCTGGGAGTGACGATGCGAGGAATATTGTAATACAGTACGGGTTGTAGGACCGGACGACAAGAAACCCTCCAAGGAATATGACGACTCGCAGTAAGAGGATACCGGGAAGTAAGAGTAATAAAAAGGGCAGAGACTGAAGGAAAATAATGCACGTATGAGGTGAAGCCACAGTTAAGGCCTTGATGACAAGGCGGAGCAGGATACCACAGCTGTGTCTTCGTTGTCTCATAATATTTTGTGTTGTTTGCATCTAATTTCATCTGGTTATAGTAAATTATTGGCGAATGCTTTCCGCTGTCCATCACAATGTGGTTTAGTCGTCCACATAAAATAATTGCCACATTTATAACCATCCGCACAACTACTGTGAGAATCAACATTAAATTCACAGTCATTCTATATTATAGCTATAGACAATCCAGGGATAACATTCACAAAAATTATGACTGCAGTTATAATGACAAGTTGCAACTTATATACAACTGGCTCGGTGCTTTATTTGTGTGATGAGGATCCGAAACAGATGGGTCAGTATCACAGGACACCATGATAACACAGTAGTCTATGTTATATGTTACAGTATGTATGTTACGAATGCATAATGTTTTGCAGGTGAATAGCATAGAAATGTTTCGAATCCAGTGTCATTAGGTTTCTCACTATTCGCCTCGTGGCTCAGTTCCAAAGCACCACTCACGGTTGTCCGTTCACCTGCCCTCTCTCTAACCCTGACTTCCACTTCCTTCCATCGAGGGGGGTACCGAAACTTTGGTTCGCGGGTGTACCCTCTAAGGTTTAATAATATCCAGCTCAATTCTGTATCATCCTTGAACTTGGGGTTCATTCACTCGGGGCTTATCTTGGAATAAATCATTTTGCATCTCTTGTAAAATCTGCTTCCAAGAGATTAGGTGTGCTAAGCCGACTCCGTACCTTCTTTACCTCTGCACAGTTGTTGATTTTATACACAGGTTTTATTCACCCCTGTTTAAAGTACAACTCTCATGTGTGGGGAGGCTCTCCACATACAGCTCTTCTTAATAGGGTGGAGTCAAAGGCTTTTTGTCTCAGCAACTCCCCTCCTCTTACTGGCTCCCTTCAACCTCTGTCTCTTCTCCACATTGTTGCATTTTTATCTCTTTTCTATCACTACTTCAATGGTCTTTGCTCCTCTGAACTGTCTGCTTGCATCCCTTCATCTCTATGACAGGTGCATAGCACACGTCTAGCAACAAATTCTCATCCCTTTTCTGTCCACCTATCGAATGCAATAGTTAACCGTTACTCCCAGTCCTTCATTTATGCAACAGATCAACTCTGGATTTGCCTCCCTCTGTTTGTATTTCCTACTTCCTATGATCTCCAGTCTTTCAAATGCAGTGTGTCCAGACATCTCAAAATGAATGGATCTTGAATTTGGCTCTCTTTTGTATTTTTTTTTCTTGGAAGGAACAGTTTATGGGCTCCTGGCCTTTGGTTCCTTCTTTCTTGCATTAAAAAAAAAAAAAACTGCAACGAGCTTGAGGCAGGCTGCCTGCTTGCCTCACCACCACACTGCCTTACAGACAGATAGACAGACATTCTCTCTCTCTCTCTCTCTCTCTCTCTCTCTCTCTCTCTCTCTCTCTCACACACACACACACACACACACACACACACACACACACACACACACACACACACTCATGGTGATGTATGTTTGGCTTGCATTGTCACTCGATAGTGGCCCCATTGTGCGACTAGAAGTCTGGGTATTACAACTACTACAAAAACTACTATTATTCCTACTTGTACTGCTACTACAACTACCACTACACCTACTACTACTACTACTACTACTACTACAACTACTACTACTACTACCATTACTACTACAAATACTACCACTACTACTACAACTACTACTACTACTACTACATAAAACCTAAAAAAAATATTGTGAAGAAAATAGTTATATACATGCTGTCCATATAATCGAAAATACTGTATAGACAGAGGGGTGGCACAAGGCTTGATGCACCTCATTTCCTCGTCCTGCTCCCTCCCTCCTCCACTCCTCCCTATCTTCACTCCCTACCTCCTCTTCCATCTCCTCATCCATGCCAATATCCTCCTCTCCAGGATTGTCAATACCCTCTGAACCGTTCCCACCAACAGAAATAGCAGATGAACATACAGGGGGAAATGATGGGCGCACGGTGGAGGAGTCACATCCTCCATCCTCCTCACTCGATGCATAAATATCGACATTCATTATGACGGTCGCCTTCCTGAGAGGAGGAGTTAATTTCTCCACTCACACTTGGTGAAAATGTCACCTCGAGTTCTCTCCCTATCACATTATCACTAAGGCCTTTTCTTTTCTGGCCTTTGAACTTCACTGGTGTTGAAGTCAGTGTCCACGGGTGCACACCCACAGGTCCGGACAAACAAAAAATTTTTGTGTAGGTCTGTCCATGACCCAGGTAAGCAGGCTAATGGAGCGTGACTGGGATGCGTGCTGGAGAGTTGCCAGTGGCTGTGTGTAGTGGAAATAGCCAACTGAATATTCAAACGAGGGTGCAAATCACTAGATCATGTACACATGTCACCTGGATGGGCCCAGGAGGACATGTATACATGATACCCAGACGGGATGGGTTAAGGCATATTTCAACACCTACAGCTACTGCAAATTGACTTAGGATCTCCCTCCACAAGGTATTAAAAAACACAGAAATCATAGTATATCACAATGTTTGTTCATGAAATGCCATTCATTAATATGAAATCATGTTTCCCTTGTTTTTCAGGACCAGTTGGATGCGTTTTGGCATGGAATCACTTAGATCTCTCAAGTAATCTAAGGACATTTCTTTGCACCAAACATTTGTCAGTTAAGTCTTGAGGTTGTCCAGATTGGGTGTGTTCTTCTCTGCCATGATTTTTTTCATTTTTGCTCAGCAATTTTCTATCAGATTTAGATCTGGACTGTTGCCAGGCCAGTCGAGGACCTCAATCCGATTATCCTGAAGCCATTTTGTCACCTTTCTTGACTTGTGACATGGAGCTGAATCGTGTATGAAAAAGTCGCACCCATGAATAGCAGAAAAGTTTAAGAAATGATCTTTCAGAACTTGAATGTATTGGCCACCATTCATCATCAAATTCTTAGGAAGAAAGCAGAGGCCTCCCTTTCCCATTTCACCTGAGAAACACCCCCATACCATTACTGTTTGTGGGTTCTTAACAGTCAGCACCGTGTAAACAGGGTTATACCGACTACGGGAGGCAGGGTGACGAACCTTGGCAAAACACACATGGAACACTTGAAATGTGCTTTCATGGGAAAACATAACTTTTCTCCACTCATCGGATATCCAGTGTGCATACTTCCTGGCAAACTGAATGCACTGCTTCTTCATGCGATCAGTGACAAGTGGTTTCTTGGCTGCAGTGCGGCTTGGCAAACCCAGCTCCTTCTGCAAGTGGTGTTGGATAGTTTGAACTGAGGCATCTTGTAACAGCTGGGGATGCATTCTCTTCAATTCTGCTGCTGTCAGTTTAGGATTCTTGATTACTTTCCTCTTCAGAAGGATATTTGTACCTCTGGAAGTCGACCTCTTCTTTCCACTGCCATGCTCGTGCTCAGGTACAACATCAGCTGGCAAGGCATGCACTGCAGCAAGAAACTTCATGATGGTTGACTTCAATTCCAGTACGTTCACAAATTGAATTGATAGGGACATTATCCTGCCTCCATGCAATGACCCTCTCATCCTTTGAGCAGTACTTTCCAGGCATGACAACTCGACTCTAGGAAAATAACAGGGCAAACAGTAATGCTTACGAAAAAAGAGGGATGTGCAAGCTAGGAGCGACGGGAACATATACTTCCACTCTCGCTTCTGGGCAAGCATTGACGTGCTGAGTGTTTCACCACCTCCCGCCAACACTAGAGGAGTTGCCATTAATTCTTGCCAAAAAAATTCCCTTGGTAGAGGTGGAAACACAAAGCAAAGACAGACAACTCTCCCACAGCATTTCTGGGTGTAGATCCTAAGTCAATTTGTGGTGGGTGTACATTTGGAGTAGCTTGGGCTTAGGCAGATTCATGTGACAACAACATTGATATTATCAGCTGCATTTCAGAAATCAGCTCATGCCAGAGTCGGTTCACCTTATAACACTTTAGGAGAAGATTAAAAATCTTGTTCAAACCCACCGACTTGTCTGCTGGACACTTCAGGATCAAGGAAAACCTTTGGCCTTGAATTCTCTTCAAGTTCAGACTTGGCTTCCAGTTTACTTTCATACTGCTCCTTAACAATCATACCCCTGTAGAGTTCTGGCACCATAAGTCAGTGATCAGCCTTTAATCTAGCTGCCTGTTGCACCATTGGGTTTGCAGCCAAAGAATTCTACTTGCAATAGCCTGCCATTTCAGGAAGAGATCCTTACTGAAGCCTTCTTTCCTCACACCTGAAATGCTCACACTCAGCATTTCACAATGCCTATTCCCACCATACCACCAGTACATCCCAGACTCTTGTGATCCACCAGGAATGTGCACCCTTTCACTTCCATCACATGCCCAGACATGCTACATATAAAAATGCTGTTTTCCATAATTATACCGCAATACTCTTTCCAAGAGGAGAATGAGCCAAGGCTAAAATCGACGAGTTGTTCTTTCCGAGAAAAACTGAACTATGAAAAGCCAAACTCGATATTCATTCATTTAAAGATATCTGGACACACTGCTTTTAAAATGCGGCAGAAGGGAGGTCAGGATTTGAAATTTACATATATGAATGACTGAGAGTGTCGGCTAACTCTTGTACAATATAGGAGAGATGGACAGAACAGGGGTGAAAGTGCGCTTCCAAACGGGTGCAAGTACCTACTGTAATGAACTAACAGTGCAAGCAGATAGCTGAAAAGACCAGTGGTCATTGAAACTGGGATAATGAGATAAAGATGAAACTGCTGCAAAGAGTAAGAGGTTAAAGGAAGTCACTGGGAAAAGGAGAGGTTACGACTCCTTTCCAATCTGTTCAGTAGAACGGTAAGTGGAACTTCCCCCGACTCCTGACATCAAGGTTATACTCCACACAGGGAAAAAAAAAAAAAGTATAAAGTTAAAAATTCTTAGGGATGAAGAAAGTATGTAGTCAGCATACCATATCCAGTCATACTGTATTGGGCTAAACTGTCTCAAAGCAGGAAGAACTACAATTGCATATCCATTAACTGTCTTCGGGCTTTGCCTTTATATCCCCGTGTATACTGTAAAATGTTTGAAGTAATAAATATGCCCGTATGGCCATCACTGTCTAAAACTAGCAAAACCACTGAGATACAGCAGTAATGATGACGTGATCTTTATAAAACTGGGCACGAATATTTCTTCCTTGAAACTTGCAAATACACCAGAATTACAGTATTGATGACGGTGGTAATTTTTGTATAATTAAACAATAATATTTCCTAGACAAAAAGATAATATTCTTACAATATTACTTATTCATCAACCATACCACCTGCCACACTCACTTCATCAGAAATTATACTGGAATAAAAGTTATACATGCCAGAAAAGTTTTCCTTAATTCACATGTTTCGTTTTTCTTTGGCATAATAATTTATGATAAAACTCTCTCTCTCTCTCTCTCCCTACTGTATATATATATATATATATATATATATATATATGGACCAGACAAAGGACATGGTTATCAGAACTTGGAATGTAAGGGGAGCGAATGATGAGGTGAAAGAGAGAGAAATTTTCCAGGTGCTTGAGGGTGCGAAAGTGGATATATGTGGAAAAACTGAAACAAAATGGAGAGGAGAAAGTGTGAGAGAATGGGAGTATGGATGGGGTATCTGTGCAGGAGTAGGTGAGAATGAGAGGGCAAAGGAAGGAGTATGTATATTTGTGAGTAAAAGATCGAAGAGGAGCATAAGACAGTATGGATCAGTTGGGTCAAGGATTGTGTGGGTAAAGTTGAAAGTTGGAATACAAATGTGGGCGATTGTGTGTGTGTATGCACCAACGCAAGATCGTGCTAGAAGAGTGAGAGAAGAGTTCTGGACAAATGTAGAAGTGTGCATGGAAAAGTTTGGAAGGAATGAGAGAGTGTTTTTGATTGGTGATATGAATGGTAAAGTTGGGAATGTGAAGGTGGATGGAATACTTGGTGAGTGGTGTGTGCCTGCTGAGATAGATGAGAATGGGAGTGCGTTAGTGGACATTTGTGCTGGGAGGAGGTTGGTGATAGCCAATACCTTCTTCAGGCATAAAATGATCCACAGGTATACATGGCGAGTGATGAGAAGGGTGGGTGGTGAACTGAATGAAAGGAAGGCAATGATTGATTATGTGTGTGTGGATGAAAGGATGCGAAGATGTGTAAATGATGCAAGAGTGTATAGAGGATGGGAAGAGGACTTTCTGACCACTACTTGGTGGTGGCCAGAATTAGAATGCAAGTAAGATGGAGGAATAGAAGAAGGGAAAGACGAGAGGAAGGAGTAGTTGCAAGGAGAGTGGAAAGGTTACAAGAGGATGAGAAAAAGGCGGAGTATAAGAGAGAAGTGGAGGAACGATTGGGCAAATATGAATTCGAGCAGATGGGAGACGTGGAAGGTGTGTGTAAGATATTTACAAAAGAAATATGCGCAGCATGTGATGTGGTGTGTGGAAGGAAGAGAAGACGGAGGGGGGTGCAAGGAACAGCGTGGTGGACTGAAGAGGTGAAACAGGCTGTGGCACAAAAGAAAAAAGCATACAATGAATGGATGAGAAATAGGGGCGTGGAAGAAGTTGAGAGGTGGAAGAGAGAGTTATATGTGGAAAGAAAGAGAGAGGTGAAAAGATTGGTAAGAGAGAGTAAGAAGAGAGTGGATGAGGAATTTGGAAGGAATTTGAGTGTAAAGTGGAGGGACTGTAAGAAAATGTTCTGGAGAGAGGTGAAAAGAGTAAGACAGGGTGGAAGTGAAGTTAGTAGGGGAGTGAAAGATAAAAATGGTAGATTACTAGTGGAGAAGGGAGAAAAAATGAGCAGATGGAGAGAACACTTTGAGGAATTTTTGAATGTAGAGGATGGAAGTAATGCAAGTATAAGTGGCTGGGGAATGGCTGGGAGAAGGAGGGAGGTGAGAAGACAGGAAGAAATCAGTAGGATAGAAGTTGTGGAAGCAATGAAGAAAGTTAAATCGGGGAAAGCCCCAGGAATTGATGGAGTGTGTGGTGAAATGCTGAAGCATGGGGGAGAGATAGTAGTATAATGGATGTGGAAGATGTGCAGATTGGCCTGGGAGGAAGGTAGAGTCCTGGAGGATTGGAAGTCAGGTATAATTATTCCCTTGTACAAAGGAAAAGGGGAAAAGAAGTGTGTGGTAATCATAGGGGCATTTGTCTTCTTAGTATAATAGGAAAAGTGTATGGTAGGATACTTATAGACAGAGTTAGAGAAAGAACAGAGAAATTAGGTGGAGAAGAACAGGGAGGCTTTAGGAAGGGAAGAGGTTGTGTAGATCAGATATTCTTTCTTAGATCTTTAGTGGAAAAGTTTCTAGAGAAGGGAGAGAAGTTGTATGTGGCTTTCACGGATTTGGAGAAAGCATATGACAGGGTGGATAGACAAGGATTGTGGAAAGTGTTAAGAATATATGGAGTAGATGGGAAGTTGTTGAATGCTGTGAAGAGTATGTACAATGGTGCGAAGGCTGCAGTGCGTATGGATGGTGAACTAAGTGAATTTTTCTCTTTGAAAGTTGGGCTGAAACAGGGATGTGTCATGTCTCCATGGTTGTTCAATCTGTACATGGATGGGGTAATAAAAGAGGTACAAGGTAGGGTAGTGGATGTTGGAGTGGCCCTGGTGAGAGAGGATAGTGTTTGGAAACTCCCTGTACTGTTGTTTGCAGATGATACTGTGTTGTTGAGTGAAGACGAAGGGGAGCTGCAAGGCTTGGTGGATGAGTTTGAAAGAGTGTGTAAAAAACGGAATCTAAAGGTGAATGTAGGGAAGAGTAAAGTGATGGTCTTTGAGAGAGGTGAAGTTAGTGAACGTACAGCGAGGTTGGATGGTGAGGAATTGGAAAATGTGAGTACGCTTAAGTACTTGGGTAGTGTGATGAGTAAGGATGGAGGTTTGGAGGGTGAAGTGCTTGAAAGGGTACAGCAGGGAAGAAAGGTTGCTGGTTCTTTGAAAGCAGTGATAAGAAACACGGAAGTGAGCATGGAAGTGAAAAAGTTACTACATGACAGTAGTGTGATACCAACTCTAACGTACGGAAGTGAAGCTTGGACATTGTTGGAAGGACACAAGTCAAGAGTGAGAGCAGTGGAAATGAGTTATTTAAGAGGAGCCTGTGGAGTCACGTGGAGAAACAGGCTGACGAATGAGGATATAAAGGAGCGTTGTGGTGTTGATGTGGATGTGATAGGAAGCGTTATGAGGAACACACTGAGGTGGTTTGGCCATGTTGAGAGGATGGAGGGTGAAAGACTGACGAAGAGAGTGTATGTGAGTGAGGTGGAAGGGGGAAGAGGGAGAGGGAGGCCGAGGATGAGATGGAGGGATAGGGTGGAGAGGTATATGAGAGAGGGGGGTGTGAGTTGGGAGCAGGGCAGTGAAATGCCAGTGGACAGGGCGACTTGGAGGCGATTTGTTTATGGCCACCCCAAACGGGATTGAGGCATCTGGCAATAGCTATATATATATATATATATATATATATATATATATATATATATATATATATATATATATGTATATTGTTACGGAACAGAGATAGATAATGAACACTTCAAGTGAGAACACCAAAATCACTACTGTCCCGCAAAGTTCCAGGTTCAAAACAAAAGAGTTAGGTAAAATTACA
Organism: Coenobita brevimanus; assembly: GCF_032717465.1. NCBI lineage: Eukaryota > Metazoa > Arthropoda > Malacostraca > Decapoda > Coenobitidae > Coenobita > Coenobita brevimanus. The sequence goes on from NC_136986.1 coordinate 31,530,003, forward strand.
AGTTAAAGTTTAATGCACAAACTAACAACTAAACATTCAGGACTCATAAGGATAATGTAATGGCAAAAACAGGTTAAATATATGGTTAACTGCAATAGCTGCTATTAACACGAAATTAGCAAGAGTAAATTTATCTAAGTCAGCCCTGATAAAATGAGAAAACCGGATTATGCTCAGTTAATGCAAGATATATTATTATAGATACAAAATATTATTACTACTGGCTGACAGCAAAAACTTTACATTAATCACAAAAACCTCACCAGGCCTACGAATTAACACATTATGCTATACAGTACAAGAAAAAATGTAATAACATTTATACACAAATTACACAGCAGCTAGATGGTTGGAGACTTCCTGAGCACTCACAAAAATAATAACAACTGTACAGGGGGGTACAGAGATGTGAACAAAATGAGGAGTAGATCTAAGTGGCAATTAATGCAAAGACTGAGCTCATTATATAGGGGCCGGCAAAGGTTGATACAACTTGTAAGAAGGACGCGCAAATGAAGCCATAGGGTACAAAAAGTTGACAATCCTGCTCTGAACAACAGAAAGAATGACTTACACTACTATAAGGGGGAGAAGGGGGGAGTGAGGTAGAACACGCACTATGGAAGCCACGAGGCGAATCGTGATCAAACATGCAGCACACTGTACGTTAGAAGTATACAAAGGATGATGAAATCATAGGCTATGTAACACCTCCCCACAAAGAAAAAGAAATTTACAAAGGAAATTTCTTATTACTCTAAAACAATCTGTCTAAAGTCTAGATAAGCAATCTGCAATAACATTTTCTTTCCCCTTGACATGTTGTATGTCTAATGAATACTCCTGAAGAAGTAGACTCCATCTTGTCAATCTCTGATTTTTATCTTTAAACTTACTAAGGAATTTCAGTGGGTTATGATCCCTATAAATGACTATGGGTCAAAACCAGAACACAAATAAAATGAAAAATGCTGTAAACCCAAAATCAAGGCCAAAAGCTCTTTCTCAATAGTTGAGTAGTTCTTTTGAGGTGGAGTGAACTTCTTACTGAAATAAGATACATGGTGTTCAATACCCTGATCATCCTCTTGCAGCAAAACAGCCCCAGCTCCTGTATCACTTGCGTCAACAGCCATCTTAAAAGGCTTAGCAAAATTTGGAGTAGCGAGCACTGGCTGACTTAATAGGATAGCTTTAAGTTTACTGAAAGAGGATTCACAGTTATCAGTCCAGACAAATTTAACTCCCTTTTTCAGTAGCTCTATAAGTGATGATACAAGAATTGAAAAGTTAAGAACAGATCTCCTGTAATAACCTACCATTCCCAAAAATCTTTGTAGCTCTTTCCTACTTTTAGGTCTAGGAAGATCACTTATAACCTGAACCTTAGCTTCTAGTGGTGCAACGTGTCCATCACCAATCACGTACCCAAGGTACTGAACATTAGCTTGACCAAACTCACACTTTGATAAATTAGCTACAAGATTAGCCTGAACCAAACGCTCAAGAAATTTACTGACCTGGCATAGGTGATCTTTCCAGTTGTCACTGAAGATTAATACATCATCAATATAAACAACACACCCTGCCAAACCCTCTGTTACAACATTCATGAGCTTCTGAAATGTGGCTGGTGCTTTCTTCATACCATATGGCATTACAGAACATGCAAAAGTCTTTCCTAGTGTTACAAAACCTGAGATCTCCCTAGCACGTTCAGTCATAGGTACTTGCCAGTATCCCTTTAACAAATCAAACTTACTTATGTACCTAGCCTTTCCGATCTTGTTTATGCAATCTTCCACACGAGGGAGAGGGTAAGTGTCTGCTTTTGTTATCTGATTAACACGTCTGTAGTCGATGCAAAGCCGCTGTGACCCACCTGGCTTAGGGACTAGAGTGACAGGAGAACTCCACTCGTTCTGACACGGCTCAATCATCTTGTGGTCCAACAGATAGCCAAGCTCCTTCTGGATGACAGGAACTTTCACTGGGTTCACATGGTAAGGAGGCAGTTTAATTGGCTTTGCGTCTCCAACATCGACATCATGCATCAACTCAGTGGTTCTTCCTGGAGTGGCACGGAACACTTGCGGGCACTCCTGCAGTAATGCCGAAAACTCCTGCCTTTCCTCGGGAGCTAGATGAGAAAGCTTAGTCTGGAGATCATTCATGATATCAGGATTCTTCCCCAAACTATCACTCAGGCTCATACTGCATGAGAGAACTTCACTTGCAGACTCGGGTAGAACAGCTACAGTGCAGACTGGGTTATTTTCTTCCCGCCTGTGATATAACTTTAGCATGTTGATGTGAAAAAGTTGCTTGTTCTTTCTACAATCTGGTGTGGCGATGACATAGTTGACATCACTGAGTTTCTTCTCCACGAAATAAGGACCACTAAACTTGGCTTGAAGAGATTGCCCATGCACCAGTAGCAGAATCAAAACCTGATTTCCTGGCTGAAAGTGGCGTAACCTGGACTTCTTATCATACCAAGTCTTCATCTTCTCCTGAGCAGCTCCTAAATTCTCTCTCGCCAGCTGTAAAGCAGTGGACAGCCGTTCTTTGAACTTCATCACATACTCCAGCAGGTTGACGTCATCTTCCTCCGACAGCCAGCATTCCTTGAGTAGCTTAAGGGGTCCTCTTACTTCATGGCCAAACAGTAGTTCAAAGGGTGAGAAGCCCAGTGATTCATTTGGAGATTCTCTTGCGGCAAATACAACGAGTGGAAGACCTTTATCCCAGTTTTTCTGATATTCCAAACAGTATTTCTTGAGCATCGATTTGAGTGTTTGATGATATCTCTCCAACGCTCCTTGAGTCTGGGGATGGTAAGCTGAAGACGTGATCTGGGTAATGCCCAACTCTTTCAGAGACTGCTTGAAAACATTTGACATGAAATTACTTCCCTGGTCTGACTGTACCTCCTTGGGCAGACCAAACTTTGTGAAGAACCCTAGCATTTCCTTAACCACGTTCTTTGCTGAGATATTTCTAAGTGGAATGGCTTCAGGATAACGAGTAGCCATATCAATCAGAGTCAACAGATGAGAAAATCCTGAAGAAGTCTTAGGAAGAGGGCCCACAATATCCACCAACACACGGGTGAATGGCGTCTCAAAAGGAGGAATGGGAACTAGAGGTGCAACCTTTTCGGTCTGATTACACTTCCCCACAACTTGACAGGTGTGACAAGACTTACAATACCAGGAAACATCTCTGAAGATACCTGGCCAGTAGAAGTGTTTCAAAATGCGTGCCACAGTCTTCCTCACTCCAAGGTGTTCTGCCAAACTGGAATCATGAGCCACTCTAATGATATCCTGCCTACAAACACGAGGGATGACAACTTGATGTACAACCTCCTATTCACAGTCGGCTGATGCTGTTGGGGGTCTCCACTTCCTCATAAGTACTCCTGACTTTATATAATAACAAGTAGAAGCACTAGCTGACTCTTCCTCTCTGCAAGCAGAGTTAGCTAGAACCTTTCAACTCAGGGTCAGCAACCTGCAACTCAACCAACTCTTGACGAGACAAATTATCAACGCTACGGGGTACAGCCTCATCTGGTGAGTGGTCCAAATTAGCAAGAAAAGTGTCAGCAAGGATAACTTCATCATCATCATTATCCTGTAAGTCACCAGTAACTTTAGACTTAGCCCTGGTGACAGCACATGCAGAGAACACATCAGGGATATCACAATCCTGGGTCGCAGACACTGGTTCACTAGACAACTGAGGAGCTGGATACACTTGACTTCCACCGATATCATTTCCAAGTAAGAAAGTTACACCTGACATTGGGAGTGTCTCAACCAACCCAACCATAACGGAACCATTAACAAAACCAGACTCTAAATTCACTCTGCACAGAGGGACAGAGAAGTAATTATTCCCTACACCTTGTAAGATTACAGTTTCATCAGAGGAATTAACATTAGAGCCTAGAACACTGGTCATCATAAGGGATTGGCAAGCACCTGTATCACGATATATTTTAACTGATTTCCTGTCATTACTGTCCAGAGGACTGAGAAAACCATCAGACAGGAAATTAGCACATGAACTCTTGAGAGTGTCACCCACGTTACTGCTCAAAAGAGGAGCTTCATCATGAGAATTTAATTTACCCATCAAAGCAGCTTCAGTTAACTCGGTTAAAGAATTCTGGGAACTCTCAAGAGTGGATACTAGACCAATTGACTGAATATTTAAAGACTCCTTTTTGTTCACATCACGCTGTCTCCTGAAACATTTCTCCGTAGTATGACCAAGCTTACTACAATAAGTACATTTACTTTTCTGAAATCTAGAGGTGGAGCTGGTATTTACTTCCTGAGAAACATCATCTTTATTCTCTTTCCTGTTACCTGTACTCTGCGTAGAGGCAACGTACTTACTCTCAGCTTTCCTTTTTTCTTTAGAATATCTCTTATGAGTGAGAACATATCCATCAGCTAAAACTGCAGCATCAGACAAACAATCTGTTCTTCTCTCATCAAGATATAGGCTTACATCTTTATTAATACACCTCTTGAAGTCCTCCAGCAAAATCATCTGCTTAAATTTACCAAAATCAGAATCCACATTCTTAGAATTTAACCACTGCTCTAACAGATCTTCTTTGATTTTTGCATATTCAACATGGGATTGCTTATCTTGCTTATAAGTTGTCCTAAATTTTACTCTATAGGCTTCAGGAACAAGCTCATAGGCCTTAAGAATCAAGCTCTTAACTACATCATAATTATCAGATTGATCCTGAGGCAATGATGCATAAGTTACTTGAGCTTTACCGGTGAGAACAGTCTGAAGGAGTACTGGCCAATACTTTTTGGGCCAATTAAAACCTGTAGCTACCCTCTCAAACAACTGAAAATACTTTGTTAAATCAGATTCATTAAAAGGAGGGACAAGTTTAACATTTTTAGCCACATCAAAATCATCAGAGCTAGATGATCCAGTTCCACCTTGTTTCATGCGATACTCATGGTCTGCCTGAATCCTAGCAATTTCAATTTGTGCCTGTGCCTCCTGAATACGAGCCTGAGATTCAGCCTCCTTAGCACGAGACTCCTGCAGGGCTAGCTGTAACTTAGCTATTTCAATCTGCGTTTGCTCATCTGGAGGAGTTACATTAAACAAGCTTTTATTAATCATGTCAACAATTTGATCTTTAGATTGATGAGAGCGAACAGCAATTCCCAATTGTTGAGCAACAAGCCTAAGTTCATTCTTTGTTCTGTTTTCTACATCACACACTGTTTGCACATTTGATAAAAAATCTTTGGCTTCATCAAGCGTAGTAATAGTAGACATCATGAATAAATCACAGTCACAAAATATCAAGCAATATCCTTATGATAATATTCTGATAAGAGGTCGCCAAATTTATGTTACGGAACAGAGATAGATAATGAACACTTCAAGTGAGAACACCAAAATCACTACTGTCCCGCAAAGTTCCAGGTTCAAAACAAAAGAGTTAGGTAAAATTACAAGTTAAAGTTTAATGCACAAACTAACAACTAAACATTCAGGACTCATAAGGATAATGTAATGGCAAAAACAGGTTAAATATATGGTTATCTGCAATAGCCGCTATTAACACGAAATTAGCAAGAGTAAATTTATCTAAGTCAGCCCTGATAAAATGAGAAAACCGGATAATGCTCAGTTAATGCAATATATATTATTACAGATACAAAATATTATTACTACTGGCTGACAGCAAAAACTTTACATTAATCACAAAAACCTCACCAGGCCTATGAATTAACACCTTATGCTATACAGTACAAGAAAAAATGTAATAACATTTATACTCAAATTACAGAGCAGCTAGATGGTTGGAGACTTCCTGAGCACTCACAAAAATAATAACAACTGTACAGGGGGGTACAGAGATGTGAACAAAATGAGTAGATCTAAGTGGCAATTAATGCAAAGACTGAGCTCATTATATAGGGGCCGGCAGAGCTTGATACAACTTGTAAGAAGCCATAGGGGACAAAGAGTTGACAATCCTGCTCTGAACAACAAAAAGAACGACTTACACTACTATAAGGGGGAGAAGGGGGGAGTGAGGTAGAACACGCACTATGGTAGCCACGAGGCGAATAGTGATCAAACATGCAGCACGCTGTACGTTAGAATTATACAAAGGATGATGAAATATAGGCTATGTAACAATATATATATATATATATATATATATATATATATATATATATATATATATATATATATATATATATCGTTTCGTTTTCGTTTCGTTTTTAAAGGCTATAACATGCTTGCATGTGTCGGCCTTGGTCACCTAATGGCGGCTCTCCACGCTGCACGACGCATTGCAGCCTTCCTGTTCATTCCCTTAACCCTAAGGTCACACTTAATGACCTCGTCCCATGTCTTTCTCGGTCTACCCCTCATAACCCCACCCCAAATATTAACACTTCTCACCTTCCTCACCCAATTATCATCCCCCATCCTCTCCACATGTCCAAACCACCTCAATCTACCTCTCCTCATCACAACACCAATACACTCCAGTCCCATCCTACCTCTCAGCTCTTCCATCGTAAACCCAGCCCCTCCAGGCCTTGGACGCGGGGACCCACTGCACATCCACCTATTCATTGTCATTTCTGTACGTCTGAGCCGGCGAATATCTTCCTCCTTCACTGCCCAGGTCTCACTACCATACAGCATTACACTCCTAACACATGTTGCATACAAAGACCCCTTAGCACGTAGGGAGAGCCCTCTCAATGTCAGGAGAGGCAAGAGCTCTCTGTACTTCTTCCAACCACTTCTCACCCTAGCCACAAAGCTAGCTCCAGCTCCACCTCCAGCACACAACATGTCTCCCAAATAACAAAACTCTTCCACACACTCAGGAGATTCACCAGTAAGTTCAATCCTTTCACGTCTGACAATCTCCACCTGCTCACCCCAGCACGCCGTACACATAAAATCAGCATTATCTCGCAGTCTACCTCTGATACCACTACATCTCTTATGCACCCATTTATCACACACACCGCACAAGATGGAATTACTTCCCACACCCTTGTGGTAAACTGCACATGGCCACTCTCCCTTGTCTTTGACAGTACCGCCACCAACCCTAGATATCATCACTTTTGTTTTATCTGCATTTACCCTTGAACCCTTTCGCCCCATACCATCTCTCCACTTCCTAAACCTGTCCTCCGCCTCCCTTTCGTTCTCTGCAATCAACACCAAATCATCAGCATACAACAACTCCCATGGGAGTCCGTTTCTAAAGTCACGTGAAAGGGCTTCGAGTACCATGATAAACAACATGGGACTCAAGACTGACCCCTGATGCACACCAACATTCACGGAAAACTCATCACTCAAATCTCCATTTACTCTCACCTGGGTGTGAGCACTGTTACATAGCCTATGATTCCATCATCCTTTGTATAATTTTAACGCACAGTATGCTGCATGTTTGATCACGAGCGTGTTCTGCCTCAGTCCCCCCCTTCTACCGTTATAGTAGAGTAAGTCGTCCTTTCTGTTGTTCAGAGTAGGATTGTCAGCTCTTTGTCCCCTATGGCTTCATTTGCGCGTCCTTCTTACAAGTTGTATCAAGCTCTGCTGGCCCCTATATAATGAGCTCAGTCTCTACATTATTGCCACTTAGATCTACTCCTCATTTTGTTCACATCTCTGTCCTCCCCTGTACAGTTATTATTGTGAGTGCTCAGGAAGTCTCCAATCATCTAGCAGCTGTATAATTTGAGTATAAGTGTTATTGCATTTTGTTCTTGTACTGTATAGCATAAGTTGTTAATTTCTAGGCCTAGTGAGGTTTTTGTAATTCATGTAGGGTTCTTATTGTTAGCCATTGTTCATAATAGTTTGTATCTGTAATAATTTATCTTGCATTAACTGAGCATTACCCAGTGTATTTTCATTTTATCAGGGCTGACTTAGCTAAATTTACTCTTGCTAATTTCGTGTTAATAGAGGCTATTGCAGTTAACCATATATTTAACCTGTTTTTTGCCATTACATTATCCTTATGAGTCCTGAATGTTTTATTGTTAGTTTGAGCATTAAACTTTAACTTGTAATTTTACCTAACTCTTGTTTTGAACCTGGAACTTTACGATTTTTAGTATTCTCACTTAAAGTGTACATTATCTTTCGCTGTTCCGTAACATAAATTTGGCGACCTCATTTTAGGATATTCAGGATATTATCATAAGGATATTGCTTGATATTTTGTGACTGTGATTTATTCATGATGTCTACTATTACTACGCTTGATGAAGCCAAAGATTTTTTGTCAAATGTGCAAACAGTGTGTGATGTAGAAAACAGAACAAAGAATGAACTTAAGCTTGTTGCTCAACAATTGGGAATTGCTGTTCGCTCTCATCATTCTAAAGATCAAATTGTTGACATGATTAATGAAAGCTTGTTTAATGTAACTCCTCCAAATAAGCAAACGCAGATTGAATTAGCTAAGTTACAGCTAGCCCTGCAGGAGGCTCAGGCTAAGGAGGCGGAGTCTCGTGCTAAGGAGGCTGAATTTCAGGCCCGTTCTAAGGAGGCTGAGGCACAAGTTGAAATTGTTAGGATTCAGGCAGACCATGAGTATCGCATGAAACAAGGTGGAACTGGATCATCTAGCTCTGATGATTTTGATGTGGCTAAAAATGTTAAACTTGTCCCTCCTTTTAATGAATCTGATTTAACAAAGTATTTTCAGTTGTTTCAGAGGGTAGCTACAGGTTTTAATTGGCCCAACGAGTATTGGCCAGTACTCCTTCAAACTGTTCTCACCGGTAAAGCTCAAGTAACTTATGCATCTTTGCCTCAGGATCAATCTGATAATTATGATGTAGTTAAGAGCTTGATTCTTAAGGCCTATGAGCTTGTTCCTGAAGCTTATAGAGTAAAATTTAGGAAAATTTACAAGCAAGATAAGCAATCCCATGCTAAGCATGCAAAAATCAAAGAAGATCTGTTAGAGCAGTGGTTAAATTCTAAGAATGTGGATTCTGATTTTGGTAAATTTAAGCAGATGATTTTGCTGGAGGACTTCAAGAGGTGTGTTAATAAAGATGTAAGCCTATATCTTGATGAGAAAAGAATAGATAATTTGTCTGATGCTGCAGTTTTAGCTGATGAATATGTTCTGACTCACAAGAGATATTCTAATGAAAAAGGGAAAGCTGAGAGTAAGTACGTTCATACTATGGAGAAATGTTTCAGGAGACAGCGTGATGTGAACAAAAAGGAGTCTTTAACCCGCCCCGTCCCGACGACGTATGGGTACGTTGCAACGATTTGCATTTGCCAGTCCCGGCGACGTACCAGTACGTCGTGCAATTGCAAGGTACCTAATTTGCACAATTTTCAATTTTCGCACGTGATTTTTCGTATGTATACACGGGACACCTTCCTCTATTCCTGTACAAGATGTCAAGCAGGGACAATGCCTTACACCGCATAACCTCCCCCCTCCCCCCCTCACACCATTGTCTCAGCAATTCACCTGTTACCAGTGACCTGGCCAGTAAAGATATTCAGGACCAGAGTGATTCCTCAATCGATGACAATGTGGAGGACAATGTTTACATAGCATTAGAAGAAGAAACAGCCAGAAATAATGATCAGGTAGTGTGGTAAAAATAGGTCAGGTATGGTGATTAGTTAGTGAGTGAAACAGTGCTTATAATGCCTTTATTACTGCTTGAAAACCAATATACTATCATACTACATATACATTCGTACCAAGTAAATAAATAAATACCGTTTATGAGTGGATAAAATAGTTACCCTCCCATAGAACTAGTTTTCTTTGGTGCCAGCATGTTAGAAAACCCACTGAGGTAAGGAGGAACTCCTACCTGGATTGTGCACTTTAAACCTCAGGTGAGCGATTTCTCTATGAATTTTCGATGTTTCTCACCAAAAGCGAAGGTTTTAGACAAAAAAAAAATCGAAAATACCTCGGGACTGGGGGATGTCGGAGGTGCGGAAAACCTCGGGACGTGACGGGTTAAATATTCAGTCAATTGGTCTAGTGTCCACTCTTGAGAGTTCCCAGAATTCTTTAACTGAGCTAACTGAACCTGCTTTGAAGGGTAACTTAAATTCTCATGATGGAGCTCCTCTTTTGAGCAGTAACGTGGGTGACACTCTCAAGAGTTCATGTGCTAATTTCCTGTCTGATGGTTTTGTCAGTCCTCTGGACAGTAATGACAGGAAATCAGTTAAAATATATCGTGATACAGGTGCTTGCCAATCCCTTATGCTGACCAGTGTTCTAGGCTCTAATGTTAATTCCTCTGATGAAACTGTAATCTTACAAGGTGTAGGGAATAATTACTTCTCTGTCCCTCTGTGCAGAGTGAATTTAGAGTCTGGTTTTGTTAATGGTTCCGTTATGGTTGGGTTGGTTGAGACACTCCCAATGTCAGGTGTAACTTTCTTACTTGGAAATGATATTGGTGGAAGTCAAGTGTGTCCAGCTCCTCAGTTGTCTAGTGAGCCAGTGGCTGCGTCCCAGGACTGTGATGTCCCTGATGTGTTTCCTGCATGTGCTGTCACTAGGGCTAAGTCTAAAGTTACTGGTGATTTAGAGGATAATGATGATGATGATGTTATCCTAGCTGACACTTTTCTTGCTAATTTGGACCACTCACCAGATGAGGCAGTTGATATATTTGTCTCGTCAAGAGTTGGTTGAGTTGCAGGTTGCTGACCCTGAGTTGAAAGGTCTAGCTAACTCTGCTTACAGTGAAGAAGAGTCAGCCGGTGCTTCTACTTGTTATTATGTAAAGTCAGGAGTACTTATGAGGAAGTGGAGACCCCCAACAGCATCAGCCGACTGTGAATGGGAGGTTGTACATCAAGTTGTCATCTCTCGTGTTTGTAGGCAGGATATCATTAGAGTGGCTCATGATTCCAGTTTGGCAGGACACCTTGGAGTGAGGAAGACTGTGGCACGCATTTTGAAACACTTCTACTGGCCAGGTATCTTCAGGGATGTTTCCTGGTATTGTAAGTCTTGTCACACCTGTCAAGTTGTGGGGAAGTGCAATCAGACCGAAAAGGTTGCACCTCTAGTTCCCATTCCTCCTTTTGAGGCGTCTTTCACCCGTGTGTTGGTGGATATTGTGGGCCCTCTTCCTATGACTTCTTCAGGATTTTCTCATCTGTTGACCCTGATTGATATGGCTACTCGTTATCCTGAAGCCATTCCACTTAGAAATATCTCAGCAAAGAACGTGGTTAAGGAAATGCTAGGGTTCTTCACAAAGTTTGGTCTGCCCAAGGAGGTACAGTCAGACCGAGGAAGTAATTTCATGTCAAATGTTTTCAAGCAGTCTCTGAAAGAGTTGGGCATCACCCAGATCACGTCTTCAGCTTACCATCCCCAGACCCAAGGAGCGTTGGAGAGATATCATCAAACACTCAAATCGATGCTCAAGAAATACTGTTTGGAACATCAGAAAGACAGGGATAAAGGTCTTCCATTTGTTGTATTTGCCGCAAGAGAATCTCCAAATGAATCACTGGGCTTCTCACCTTTTGAACTACTGTTTGGCCATGAAGTAAGAGGACCCCTTAAGCTACTCAAGGAATGCTGGCTGTCGGAGGAAGATGACGTCAACCTGCTGGAGTATGTGATGAAGTTCAAAGAACGGCTGTCCACTGCTTTACAGCTGGTGAGAGAGAATTTAGGAGCTGCTCAGGAGAAGATGAAGACTTGGTATGATAAGAAGTCCAGGTTACGCCACTTTCAGCCAGGAAATCAGGTTTTGATTCTGCTACCGGTTCATGGGCAACCTCTTCAAGCCAAGTTTAGTGGTCCTTATTTCATGGAGAAGAAACTCAGTGATGTCAACTATGTCATCGCCACACCAGATCATAGAAAGAACAAGCAACTATGTCACATCAACATGCTAAAGTTATATCACAGGCGGGACGAAAATAATCCAGTCTGCACTGTACCTGTTCCACCCGAGTCTGCAAGTGAAGCTCTCCCATGCAGTATGAGCCTGAGTGATAGTTTGGGGAAGAATCCTGATATCATGAATGATCTCCAGACTAAGCTTTCTCATCTACCTCCCGAGGAAAGGCAGGAGTTTTCGGCAATACTGCAGGAGTACCCGCAAGTGTTCCGTGCCACTCCAGGAAGAACTACTGTGTTGATGCATGATGTCGATGTTGGAGACGCAAAGCCAATTAAACTGCCTCCTTACCGTGTGAACCCAGTGAAAGTTCCTCTCATCCAGATGGAGCTTGGCTACCTGTTGGACCACAAGATGATTGAGCCCTGTCAGAGCGAGTGGAGTTCTCCTGTCACTCTAGTCCCTAAGCCAGGTGGGTCACAGCGGCTTTGCATCGACTACAGAGGTGTTAATCAGATAACCAAAACAGACACTTACCCTCTCCCTCGTGTGGAACATTGCATAGACAAGATCGGAAAGGCTAGGTACATAAGTAAGTTTGATTTGTTAAAGGGATACTGGCAAGTACCTATGACTGAACGTGCTAGGGAGATCTCATGTTTTGTAACACTAGGAAAGACTTTTGCATGTTCCGTAATGCCATGTTTGGCAGGGTGTGTTGTTTATATTGATGATGTATTAATCTTCAGTGACAACTGGAAAGATCACCTATGCCATGTCAGTAAATTTCTTGAGCGTTTAGTTCAGGCTAATCTTGTAGCTAATTTATCAAAGTGTGAGTTTGGTCAAGCTAAAGTTCAGTACCTTGGGTACGTGATTGGTGATGGACATGTTGCACCACCAGCAGCTAAGGTTCAGGTTATAAGTGATCTTCCCAGACCTAAAAGTAGGAAAGAGCTACAAAGATTTTTGGGAATGGTAGGTTATTACCGGAGATTTGTTCTTAACTTTTCAGTTCTTGTATCACCACTTACAGGCCTACTGAAAAAGGGAGTTAAATTTGTCTGTACCGATGACTGTGAATCCTCTTTCATCAAACTTAAAGCTATCCTATTAAGTCAGCCAGTGCTCGCTACTCCAAATTTTGCTAAGCCTTTTAAGATGGCTGTTGATGCATTACAGGAGCTGGGGCTGTTTTGCTGCAAGAGGATGATCAGGGTATTGAACACCCTGTATCTTATTACAGGAAGAAGTTCACTCCACCTCAAAAGAACTACTCAACTATTGAGAAAGAGCTTTTGGTCTTGATTTTGGGTTTACAGCATTTTTCATTTTATTTTTGTTCTGGTTTTGACCCCATAGTCATTTATACCGATCATAACCCACTGAAATTCCTTAGTAAGTTTAAAGATAAAAATCAGAGATTGACAAGATGGAGTCTACTTCTTCAGGAGTATTCATTAGACATACAACATGTCAAGGGGAAAGAAAATGTTATTGCAGATTGCTTATATAGACTTTAGACAGATTGTTTTAGAGTAATAAGAAATTTCTTTTGTAAATTTCTTTTTCTTTGTGGGGAGGTGTTACATAGCCTATGATTTCAACATCCTTTGTGTAATTTTAACGCACAGTATGCTGCATGTTTGATCACGAGCGTGTTCTGCCTCAGTCCCCCCCTTCTACCGTTATAGTAGAGTTAGTCGTCCTTTCTGTTGTTCAGAGTTGGATTGTCAGCTCTTTGTCCCCTATGGCTTCATTTGCGCGTCCTTCTTACAAGTTGTATCAAGCTCTGCTGGCCCCTACATAATGAGCTCAGTCTCTGCATTATTGCCACTTAGATCTACTCATCATTTTGTTCACATCTCTGTCCTCCCCTGTACAGTTATTATTGTGAGTGCTCAGGAAGTCTCCAATCATCTAGCAGCTGTATAATTTGAGTATAAGTGTTATTGCATTTTGTTCTTGTACTGTATAGCATAAGTTGTTAATTTGTAGGCCTAGTGAGGTTTTTGTAATTCATGTAGGGTTTTTATTGTTAGCCATTGTTCATAATAGTTTGTATCTGTAATAATTTATCTTGCATTAACTGAGCATTACCCAGTGTATTTTCATTTTATCAGGGCTGACTTAGGTAAATTTACTCTTGCTAATTTCGTATTAATAGAGGCTATTGCAGTTAACCATATATTTAACCTGTTTTTTGCCATTACATTATCCTTATGAGTCCTGAATGTTTTGTTGTTAGTTTGAGCATTAAACTTTAACATGTAATTTTACCTAACTCTTTTGTTTTGAACCTGGAACTTTACGGGACAGTAGTGATTTTTAGTATTCTCACTTAAAGTGTACATTATCTTTCGCTGTTCCGTAACAGCACCCACATACATGGCCATAACCATCTTAACCCGCCCCGTCCCGACGACGTATGGGTACGTTGCAACGATTTGCATTTGCCAGTCCCGGCGACGTACCAGTACGTTGTGCAATTGCAAGGTCACTAATTTGCACAATTTTCAATTTTCGCACGTGATTTTTCGTATGTATACACGGGACACCTTCCTCTATTCCTGTACAAGATACCAAGCAGGGACAATGCCTTACACTGCATAACCTCCCCCCTCCCCCCCTCACACCATTGTCTTGGCAAAGGACCTGTTACCAGTGACCTGGCTAGTAAAGTTATTCAGGGCCAGAGTGATTCCCCAATCGATGACAATGTGGAGGACAATGTTTACATAGCATTAGAAGAAGAAACAGCCAGAAATAATGATCAGGTAGTGTGGCAAAAATAGGTCAGGTATGGTGATTAGTTAGTGAGTGAAACAATGCTTATAATGCCTTTATTACTGCTTGAAAACCAATATACTGTCATACTACATATACATTCGTACCAAGTAAATAAATAAATACCGTTTATGAGTGGATAAAATAGTTACCCTCCCATAGAACTCGTTTTCTTTGGTGCCAGCATGTTAGAAAACCCACTCAGGTAAGGAGGAACTCCTACCTGGATTGGGCACTTTAAACCTCAGGTGAGCGATTTCTCTATGAATTTTCAATGTTTCTCACCAAAAGCGAAGGTTTTAGCCAAAAAAAAAAATTCGAAAATACCTCGGGACTGGGGGATGTCGGAGGTGCGGAAAACCTCGGGACGTGACGGGTTAACCAGCCACTCCTCCAAGCCAAGCTTTCTCATTGCCCACTTCACCACCTCTCTAGGGACTCTGTCAAAGGCCTTTTCCAAATCAACAAAAACAAAATAAAGATCCCTTCTCCTACCAATATATTTTTCCTGAAGCTGTCGAACAACGAATATGGCATCAGTGGTCCTCGTACCTGGCATAAACCCAAATTGCATCTCATCAATATTCACTCTTTTTCTAATCATACCTTTTAAAACTCTCTCCATTACCTTCATTATCTGATCTAAAAGCTTTATACCTCTATAATTTCCTCTTTCCAGGGCATCACCCTTCCCTTTATACACATTTACAATTACACTCTTCAGCCAATAATCTGGGACAACACACTCATAAATAATCCTATTCATCAGGTCAGTGACTAAACTCACCCCTATATCGCCTGAGGCCTTCAACATTTCGGCAGTCAACCCAGACACACCTGCTGCCTTCCCCATCCTCATCCTGCCTATTGCCTCACTCACAGTAGCAGTATCAAACAAAGGCCAAGGGCCTCCTTTCCAATCCTGGGGCAGGGTGAGCAGTAGCAATGTACAAACAGCCCAGATTTGCCCAATCCATTGGGCCACATTTCCATTCACTCATCATTAAACCCCCGTAATCCTGGGTCTATTGGATACTCCCAAAACATTCACCACATTCTATAGCTTCACATAAACGTATCTGATAGAGTCAATCTGGATGCTGCCATATTAAAAAGGGGTGCCAAATCCCTGATCATACACTTCTCCTCACAACATTTATCCAGCCAGCTCGATGTCTTGTCAGGTCCCTAGCCTCACCGACTTCCAAGCCTCTTCCTCACACACTCATCCACCATATCTCTCCACCTTATCCTTGGCCTACCTCGCCTCCTTCCTCCTTCAAATTCGCTTAGATATACTGTTATGGGGGTATATATTACAGTGCACTCTTAACCCTTAGTTAATCACCAAAGCTCACAAAGAAAACTAACTTACTTTACTTTACTCTGTAACATACACACACCAGGGAAGAAACCAAGATTCGTTTTACAAAGAGGAATTCACATAGGTCTCAGAATACAAACATAAAACGAGTTATTTCTTATTTAGCCAGATTACTGTACAGTCAATGGAGGCTATGTATTCACGGAGCTCGAGGAACTAGGAGAACTCGTCGATGATATATTCCAGATGTAAACCACAGTTTAGTGTTGTTTGGACAAGTGAACCAAAAAATAGGAAATGGTGCACAGTATGTTTTGTAATCAAAGTGACGTATTTAGTAATGTGTGAAAATATGAGGAAAAGTGCAACAAAATGTGACAAAGTATCACGTGACAATAGGTGATAAAAAGTGACAAAAAAGTGACAAAATGTGTCTCTCTCACACGGTCCTCGAGCTTATAAAGTAGTCTTACTCCACCTCTCCCGACTAACTAGCCACTAGGCTGTCTTAAATGCAATCTCCAGCCACACACAAAAACTGGAGGCACCTACTACCAATAGTGAACTAACACATTACACACATATCCAATAGCGTGCCATCAAGAAAGCCAAGAAAGCATCATTTAGACTTCTGTTGGCAAGTACTCTCATTTTTGCTCCTGCCACACTATGTCACATTCACTTATCGTCAAAGACAAAAGGGTCTCTGCGTAAATCTTGGGAAAAACATCAAGCGTTATCTGCCCAGAAGCAGAAAAACTGATGGCCTGAATAAACAGAGGGGAGATAGTGACTTCGTGGGGTATACCCTTACAGGCAGCAAAATTGGTAACACAAAAGATTTCACGTGTTTGACGGTTTGCCTGTCTCCTTACATTATCTTCTCATCTTCTATTTCACCCATTCGCTACTGGGGTAACTACACTGGTGACACCTCCCTGAGGGAAGAAATTTACCAAGAGGAAATTTTCTGGATACCGTACACATTTAAGATCTGGACAGGTAATCTGCTAAAATATTAGTAACACCTTTTACATGTCTGATCTCTAAGGCACATTCCTGGAAAAATAGGGCCCAATGGGTCCATCAAAGATTTTTGTAAGGCACATCCCTGCAAAAAATAGGGCCCAGTGGGTCAATCTAAGATTTTTGTCCTTAAATCAGGATAAAAATTTCAGAGGGTGGTGATAAGTGTTAACTACCACAACACCTGACCCTGGACCAACATAAACAGAGAAGTGTTGAAGGGCAAGTATGAGTGCAAGTTCTTTCTCAATAGTTGAATAATTTCTCTAGGTCATATTGAATTTTTTGCTAAAACAGCACACAGGCATCTAAAAGCCTTGATCATCATCCTGAATCAAAACTGCGCCAGCCCCTAGGGCACTGCTATCAACAGCTAATTAAAAGGGTTTGTCAAAATTTGGAGCTTGAAGCACTGGGTTACTTGACAGGATGGCTTTGATTTTAGAATAGGCATCCTCACATTCTGACTTCCACTCATAGTTAACTCATTTTCTTAACAAATCAGTGAGGGGGAGCTACAAGATCAGAGAAGTTCAAGGCAAAACGTCTGTAGTACCCTACCATATCCAAGAATCGCTGCAACTCTCTTTTATTTTTGGGTTGGGGGAATTAACTATGGCCTGACCTGTAACATCATGTGGACTCACGTGGCCTAAACCGACTACAGAACCTAGGGACTGCACTCAAGCCCTTACAAATTCACATTTAGTTAAATTAAGCACTAAATTAGCAGAGGACAGTCTCTGCAGCAAGGCATATAGTTGGCTCAAGTGTTGTTCCCAGGTGTTGCCAAAAATTACTACAGCATCAATGTAAGTCACACAACCTTCTACATCCTTGGTGAGATTATTCATCAGCCTCTGGAAGGTGGCACAAGCATTCTTCATACCACAGGGCATGACTTTGCATTTATAAGTATTGTCACCGGCCACAAAACAGGTAATTTCTTGGGTCTATTCTGTGAGTGGGACATGCCAATATCCCTTCCTCAAATCTAATTTTGTAATAAACTTTGCACTGCGTTTCACATCCACACCATCATCTACTCTAGGAAGTGGGTAGGTGTCAGTCTTGGTAAGGGAACTGACTTATGATAATCAGTACAAAAGCGATGTGACCCATCGATTTTTGGAACCACTATAAACGGGAAGCACTACTCACCTTGACATGACTCAATTAACCCCTGCTGCAACTGGTAGTTCAGTTCCTCTTGGATGATGGTCTGCTTCTGAGAAATAGCCCGGTAGGGCGACTGCTTTACAAGGCTGGCGTTTTCAACACTCACGTCGTGCTGTGCCACTTCCATCCAGCCTGGGGTGTCCCAGAAGACTCAGGGAACTTCCTAAGAAGGACAAAAAGTTCGGCACACCGCTCTGCAGTCAAATGGGAGAGTTTATCAGTCAACGTACTCCAAAGATCCTGGTTTTCTCTCCAACTAGTCGTCTGGTTCAAAGTCTAAGGAAAGCCCTCGTTCTTTGCCAACTCGACAGCCGACACCATGGATGCAGCACTTGTGGGGTCCACGTCTCCCCTGTGCTACTTCTTTAACATATTTACATGGCACAATCTTCGTTCCCTCCTCCGGTCTGGGGTTAAGATGACATAATTTACTTTACCTACCCTCTTCTCTACTACATAAGAGCCTGCAAAACTTGCCTGCAGAGGCTGACCATAAATGGGAAGCAAGACAAGAACTTGATCGCCTGGGTTTCTAACGTTCTTGCAGTGGTCATATACCACCTCTTCATCTTCTGAGATGACTCCTAGTGTGCTCTGGCTACTTCCATACTATAGGCCAGCCTTTCTTTAAATTTTGACATGTACTCTAGCAAGTTTAATTTGGTCATCATCCTTGACCCATTATTCTTTGATGAGTTTAAGAGGACCTCTTACTTCATGGCCAAAGATTAACTGAAATGGGGAGTAGCCCAAGGACTCCCTCGGTGCCTCTCTGGTTGCAGACAGTAGGAAAGGCAAATACTTGTCCCTTTCCTTGTCATCAACACACAGCTTTTTAAGCATACTTTTCAAAGTTTGGTGATACCTCTCTAATGCACACTGACTCTGAGGACGATATGCTAAGGAAGTGATCTGGGAGATTCCTAACTCCTTAAGGGTTTATCTGAACAGCCTGGGATTAAAATTACTGCCTTGATCTGACCGAATTTCCTTTGGGAGACCAAAACAGGTAAAGAAGGTCAGCATCTCTTATACAACCAATTTAGCTGAAATATTTCTCAAAGGAATGGCTTCGGGATATTTAGTGGCCATGTCTAACATTGTGAGGATATGCTGGTGGCTTGAGGAGGTTTTAGGCAAAGGGCTAACAATGTCCACAAGGATCCTAGTGAACAGGGCCTCAAACAGATAGAGGAATCATAGTAGCCGCAGGGATGGACTTATTGCTCTTACCGACTAGCTGACAGGTGTGACATGACGTAAAGAACTGGGAGACATCTCGGCGGATTCCAGGCCAGTAAAAATGCTGCCAGATGCAGGAGTCTTCCTCACCCGTAAGTGACCTGCTAAAGAACAGTCATGAGCAATGGACATATTTTTTTTGCCAATAGGTTCTTGGAACCACCACCTGATGTACAGTCTCGAACTCGTTATCATGAGCAATAATAGGAGGTCTCCATCTTCGCATTAAGACGTTGTTTGGCCTTAAATAATAACACTCTGTCAATTCAGACTCATTCATCTTCCCTAACTGCTGAGTCAATTAAGGTGGCAATCTCCGGATCAGATCTTTGCATATCAGCTAGCCTTGCACCTACAACAATCTGGGGAGAATGACCAACCTCTGAGTCATTTAACTGGGCGAAAAAGGTATCAACAAGCTCAATATCATCATCGACATTGCCAGTGCCATTACTGTCAAAATTCCTATGGCTGGCCTTCGCCGTCATAGTTCTAGTTACAGCACATGTGGTAAACAATTTAGGAAATACATCTTCTAGCTCTTGAGTCCGATCCTCACTCAGGGGAGTTTTTGACATGCAGGGAACAGCACTCACTTGTCCTCCCGCCAAGTCATTACCCAAAAGGAAAGTGACCCCTTGTACAGGTAGCTGGTCAACAACACCCACACGCACTGAACCAGTAACTAATCTGGAGCATCACCTTAACTAGGGGAACAGATACTACCTCAGCTATACCTTGCAACAAGACACATTTATTAGGGTCAGCTACATCAACAATCCCCTTCAACATTAGTGACTGTGAAGCTCCTGCGTCTCTACTGTAAGTATTGTTACTTCCTTACCACATTTTAATCAAGTCAAACTAACCCCTTAGATATGAAGTTAACAAATAAATTATCTGGGGAGGAGTCACTTTGTGTCCTGCTTGGGGGAGGACACACTGATGGAGTCTTATTACCACTCTCACTTAATCCTGACTGCTGCACTGCTCCAGTCTTTCTAGTGTCTAACGATGGCTCTACAGGAGCCTGTCTATATATCACTGACAGCTCCACTCTGGCCTTATCAACAATATGCACCTGGTGGGGGGCGGGTGTCTGACTTCCGCTAATATTATCTGTGGGTGGCTGTCCTCTGTTGGTGTCAAAAGATCCCTAAGACTTTACCAAAGTAATAGGTTTCACATTGGAACTTTTCCCACGTTTTTTCCAGCACCAGGCATCCAAGTGCCCCATTATCTGAATACTGGCAAAAACTGACACTTTATCTTGACTCTCTGGCAACACTGTCCTCACCTACGTTTGTGGAACTAACATGCTCTGAGGTTGCAGTGTTCCCAATATTGTCACTTGACATTAACTTGCCTTTACCAGAAGAAGGGTTCACAAAAACTGGTTGGTTCACTCTCCTATTTAACAAATGACAGGCTTACGTTCATGCTTATGAATTATACTTTGATTATCTGCTACAACAGCAGCCTCAGTTAGGGTATCTAGATCTTTCTCTACTAGGTGTGTTGCAACATCCATATATCTACTGGATGTTACCAGTGAAGTTCTCCAAGATCATTAATTCTCTCAGTTTAGAGAAATCGCCAACTTTCTTAGAATGTAACCGTTGATCAAATAATTCTGTGAGTACTCCAGCATATTCCACATGAGTCTGATCTTTCTGTTTAAAGGTAGGTCAAAATTTAAGTCTATATGTCTCTGGCACGAGTTCATAAGCTTTGAGAATGGCATCTTTTAAACACAGTTAGCACTCTGATCAACTGATAAAGAAATATAAGCCTCTTGAGCCTTTCCTGTCAAAACACTCTACAGCAGTACTGTCTAAGAATCTTTTGGCCAAGAAAGACGACCTGCCACCTTTTCAAACATATGGAAGTACTTAGTGACAACTTGCTCATTAAAGGGAGGTACTAGCTTAATGTTCCTAGCAACATCAAAAGATTTCCTGGCAGATGAACTACTAACTAGAGGTGAACTATCAGAGTCCTTCAGTCTGATTTCACGATCCATTTCCTTTTGTCTCTTTTGAGCTTGTAATTCTAGTTCTCTCATTTTAGCATGTGATTCTAGTTCTCTCATTTTAGCTTGCACTTCTAGTTCTTTCAGCTTAATTCTGGCTAGCTCAAGTTGCACTTTATCACCAGTATCATGAGCAGAAAAATCGCTGGGGCCAGGTATCTCCAACGCCAAAACCTTAGCGCCAAAACCTCAGAATCAATACAATGTGCAGTATCAAATGGCTCAGAACCAACTATGGACGACTCACTTTGCTCAAACATGGTGTCCAGTTTTAGATTAAGTAACTTACTCTTAGTGACTGAGACAGAAAATCTCAACTGTAATGCCTTGGCAAGCAATATGAGCTCGTGTTTTGTGAGTATTTTCACTCTGGTTGGGGAATGCTTAGAATCCAAAACCGTTTTCACATCACTATCACTCATTAGGGCTATGATTACTAGTCATAATTAAATGGGTAAGAGTAAGCACTGTGTATGCGGCCAAGGTTGCCAGTATTATGTCACAGAACTATCATGGTGAAGAGGTCGCCAAAGTGTTATGGAGGTATATATTACGGTGCACCCTTAACCCTTACTCTAACTAATCACCAAATGGGTAAGGTAAAGCCCACAAGAAAACTAACTTACTTTACTTTACACTATAACACAGACACACCAAAGAAGAAACCAGGATTCGTTTTACAAAGGGGAATTCAAATAGGCCTCAGAACACAAATATAAAACTAGTTATTTCCTACCTAGCCAGATTACAGTCACTGGAGGCAACGTACTGACAGAGCTCGAGGAACTAGGAGAACTCGTCGATGATTTAATCCAGTTATAAACCACGGTCTAATGTTGTTTGAAGAAGTGAACCAAAAAATGGAAATGATGCACAAACAGTGTGTTTTGTAATAAAGGTGACGTATTTAGTAATATGTGAAAATAGGGGGAAAAGCGTAACAACACGTGACAAACAGTGTAACGTGACAATAAATGATAAAAAGAGAGCGTATAAAGTAGTCTTACTCAGCTTCTCTGGCTAACTAGCCACTAGACTGTCATAAGTGCAATATCCAGCCATACACAAACACTGGAGGCACCTGTTACCTATAGTGAACCAACACATTTCACACATAACCAATAACTCGCCATCAAGAAAGCCAAGAAAGCGTTTTTTAGACTTCTATTGGCATGTACTCTCATTTTTGCTTCTCTCACATTATATGTCACACCCACGTATGTTCAAGGACAAAAGGGTCACTGCGTAAATCTTGGGAAAAACATCAAGCGTTATCTGCCCAGAAGCAGAAAAACTGACTGCCTGAGTAAACAGAGGGGAGATAGTGAGGTCTAGGGTTATACCCTTACAGGCAGCAAAACTGATAACACCAAAGATATAACATTCTTGACGGCTCACCTATCTCCTTACATTATCTTCATATCTTCTATTTCACCCATTCGCTACTGGGATAACTACGTCAATGACAATACCTTTTTCACCATTCTCTTGTTATCCATTCTCTCCACATGACCATACCATCTCAGCACCCTCTCCTCGATTCTGCTGTCCACAAACTTCCTCACTCCACATCTTTCATGAATTAAAATTTCGTATCCTGTCAACCCTCTGTACTTCACACACATTCCTCAGCAGTCCCATCTCCGCTGCTCTTACTCTTAACTTTTCATTTTCATGTCGCACCATAGTCTCATATCCATATGTTAAAGTTGGCACTAACACTCCTTCATGTAAACCTTGTGCAGCTGCAACACTCAAGCCTCTGTTTCTTATCAAGGCCTTCCTTGCACCAGTTACTTTTCTTCCTTGTGTCCCTCTACTTTCCACTTCTTTTGCACATTTTCGTCTCTTTTCTATCACTCTACCCAGATATTTGAACACTCTCACCAATTCCAGTCTCTCTCCTTCACTGTGACATCACACTGGGAGTCACCTTCTCTCTCAATAACCATCACTTTAGTCTTTTCTTCTTTTACTTTCAAACCGCAATGCTCACAGACATCAGCAAAACTCTGCACTACCCTACCAAGTTCTTGTCTGGTATTTGCAAGTAGTACTGTATCATCAGCATACAACACATCTGAGATATTCCATCCATCACCATTCATTACCAAAGCTATCCCGCTCTCCATTACTTGTGTTTTTACTTCTCTCGTCACCCCATCCATATATATATATATTGAACAACCATGGGGACATCACACAACCTTGTCGCATGCCCACACAGATCGTGAACCATTCACTTAGATGCCCATTAACCCTTACACATGCGTCACTACCATCATAAAAACTCTTGACAACACCTAGCAGCTTCCCATCTACACTTTACATGCAGAGAACTTTCCACCATCCTTCTATGTCCACTTTGCTGTATGCTTTTACCAGATCCATGAATGCCATAAACATCTTATTGTCCTTCTCACAAGCCTTCTCTGCAATCTGTCTCTGCAAATATTTGATCCACACATCCTCTGCCACTCCTAAAGCCACCTTGTTCATTGCTCACTATGATTTCTGATATCTCTTACTTTCTCTTTATTAATTCTTCCATATACCTTACCTACTGGCATAGAGGGGTATCATTTTTTTTTTTTTTTTTTGCCCAATACAGCACTGGTTTATTAGTTTAGCCCGCCGCATCCCGGTAACGTATGGGTACGTTGCAATGTTTTGTCACGCTCAGTCCTGACAACGTACACATACATTTTGCAATTGTGAGGTCCGTCATTTGCACATTTTCAAGTTTTGTGTGTGATTTTTGGTAGGCATACACCGGAGACCTTCCTCTACCCGCCGCCAGTTGACGACACTGCCTTACCCCGCGTGACCCCCTCCTCCACATGCATTGTCTCAGCAACTCACCTGTTAGCAGTGACCTGGCCAGTAAATACATGTTGCGCTACGGTACAAAATTCAGTGCAAGAGTGATTCCTCAATCGATGATGATGTGGAGGACAAAGATTACATGGCACCAGAGGAAGAAACAAGCAGAAGTAATGTGGAGGTAACATCGCCAGGATGTTTGAGCCAAAAAAAATTCCAAAATCTGTCGGGATGGGGGGGGGGTCATTGGTGAAAAA
This sequence comes from Coenobita brevimanus, assembly GCF_032717465.1. Classification (NCBI taxonomy): domain Eukaryota; kingdom Metazoa; phylum Arthropoda; class Malacostraca; order Decapoda; family Coenobitidae; genus Coenobita; species Coenobita brevimanus. The sequence goes on from NC_136986.1 coordinate 31,554,585, forward strand.
TCGGTCGGGATGCGGTGGATTAAGAGGTCCTCCTACTTCATGATCAAAAATTAACTGAAATGGGGAGCAGCTTAAGGACTCGTTCGGTGTCTCTCTGGTTGCTAAAAGTAGGAAAGGCAAACGCTTGTCCCATTCCTATCATTAACACAAACTTTTTAAAGCATGCTCTTCAAAGTTAGCTGATACCTCTCTAATGCACCCTGACTCTGAGGATAAGCTGACAAAGTGATCTGGGAGATTTCTAATTCCTGAAGGGTTTGCCTGAAAAGTATGAGTTGAAATTACTGCCTTGATCTGACTGAACTTCCTTTGGGAGACCAAAACAGGTAAAGAGGGTCAACATCTCTTTTACAACCAATTTAGCTGAAATATTTGTCAAGGGAATGGCTTCTGGATATTTAGTGGCCATGTCTAAAATTGTGAGGATGTACTGGTGGCTTGAGGAGGTTTTAGGCAAAGGGCTAACAATGTCCACAAGGATGCTAGTGAATGGGTCATCAAACACAGGTAGAGGAATCAAAAGGAGCCGCAGGGATAGGTTTATTGCTCTTACCAAGTAGCTGCCATATGTGACATGACCTGCAAAACCGGGAGACGTCTCGGCAGATTTCAGGCCAGTAAAAATGCTGCCAGATGCGGGAGAGAGTCTTCTTTACCTCTAAGGGACCTGCTAAAGATGGGTCAAATGGACATAATTTTTTGTGGTGTTGGAGCCGCCACCTGATTTACGTTCTCCCAGTCATTATAGTGAGCAATACTAGGTCTCCATCTTCACATTAACACGTTATTGGACCGTAAATAATAACATCCTGACAATTCAGACACACATTCATCTTCCTTGACTGCTGAGTCAATTAGCGTGGCACTCTCCGGATCAGATCTCTGCATAACAGATGACCTTGCTTACATCAGTCTGGGGAGAATCATCAACCTCACAGTCAGTTAACTGGGCAAAGTAGGTATCACCAAGCCCAATATCATCATTGGCATTGCCATTGCCATTACTGTCAATATTTTCACGGCTGGCCTTCACCGTCATAGCTCAAGTTACAGCACAAGCGGGAGACAATTTAGGACAAACTACTTCCAGCTCTTTAGTCCTGTCCTTACTCAGGGGATTTTTTGACATGCAAGGAACAGTACTCACTTGTCCTCCCGCCAAGTCATCACTCAAAAGGGAAGCGACCCCTTGTACAGGTAGCTGGTCAACAACACCCACAAGTACTGAACCAGTAACTAATCTGGAGCGTCACCTTAACTAGGGGATAGAAACTCAGCTATACCCTGCAACAAGACATATTCTTTAGGGTCAGTTACATCAACAATCCCCTTCAACATTGGTGACTGTGAAGCACCTGTGCCTCTAAGTATAGTAAATTCTTTACCACCTTTCCTATCAAGTGAAACTAATCCCTTAGATATGAAGTTAACAAATAAATTATCTGGGGAGGGGTCACTTTGTGTACTGCTTGGAGAAGGACACTCTGATGAAATGTTATCACCACTTTCACTTGATCCTGACGACTGCACTGCTCCAGTCTTACTAATGTCAGACAACGGATCTACAGGACCTTGCCTATCAACCACTGACAGCTTCACCCTGCTCTTTTCAACAATATGCACCTTGTAAGGGAGTATCTGACTCCCGCTAAAACTGTCTGTGGTTGGCTTCTCTCTGTTGGTGTCAAAAGATCGCCAAGAGTTTATCATAGTAATAGGTTTCACATTGGAACTTTTGCCATGTTTCTTCCAGCACCATCCTCCAAAATCCTGGTTTCTTGCAATATTAGCAATATCTGACACTTTTTCTTGACCCCTCTAACGGCAATAATGTCACTTGACATTAACTTGCCTTTACAGGAAGATGGGTTCACAGAAATTGGTTGGTACACTCTCCTACCCTTAACAAATGATTGAGGCATACGTTTATGCTTATAAGTTTCACAGTCATTATCTGTGACAATGGCAGCCTCAGCTAGGGTATCTGAATCTTTCTTTACTTGGTGAGTAGCAACATCCTTATCTACGTTATCAGTAAAGTCCTCCAAGATCATGAGTTCTCTCAATTTTGGGAACTTGTTAACTTTCTTAAAATGTAACCTTTGATTAAATAAATCTGCTAGTAGTCTAGCATATTCCACATGAGTCTGATCTTTCTGTTTAGAGGTAGATCTAAATCTAAGCCTAAATGCCTCTGGCACGAGCTCATATTCTTTGAGACTGGTATCTTTTACACAGTCATAGTCAGCACACTGATCAACTGATAAAGAAATATAAGCCTCTTGAGCCTTTCCTTTTAAAACGCTCTGCAGCAATATTGACCAAGAGTCTTTTGACCAAGATAGACGACCTGCCACCTTTTCAAACATTTGGAAGTACTTAGGGACATCTTGCTCGTTAAAGGAAGGTAGTAATTTCATATTCCTGGTACCATCGAAAAATTGTCTGGCAGACGAACTATGAGCTCTAGGTGAACTATCATTGCGCCTCGGTCTGTGTTTATGATCCATTTCGTTTTGTCTCATTTGAGCTTGTAATTCTAGTTCTCTCATTTGAGCTTGGACTTCTACTTCTCTCAGCCTAATTTTGCCTAGCTCAAGTTGCACTTTGTCAGCAGTTTCATGGGCAGAATAATCACTGGGGTCAGGCATCTCTGACGCCAAAACCTCAAGTTTAACATCTTGTTCAGTATCATGGTGAGTAGATGGTTCATAACTAACCATGGGGGACTCACTGTGCGCAAATATGGTGTCCAAAATTAAATCAAGTAAATCAGTCTTAGCAATATTGACAATATTTCAACTGTAAGGCTTGGGCAAGCAATATGAGCTCACGCCTTGTGAGAGCTTTTACTGTGGCTGGGGAAGGCTGAGAAGCTAAAATTTTTTTGACGTCACTATAATTCATTAAACCAATGAATACTGATTATGGGTTAAATAGGTAAGAGTAAGCACTGTTCATCTTGCTAATGTTACCAATATTATGTCAAACAGCCATCATGGCAGGATTGCCAAATTGGTTATGAGTATATATTACAGTGCACATTAACCTTTTATCAATCACCAAAAGGGTAAGATAAAGCTCACAAGAAAACTAACTTACTTTACTTTACACTGTAACATTCAAACAAAAACGGTTCTGAATTTGTTTACAGGGGTATCTATATCCAAATGTAAAACTGAGTTATTTCTCTTACCTAACGAGATGATAATAAGAGGAAGATACGTACTCACAGCTTAACTAGGAGAACTCGTTGGTGATAATTATAATCCACACCAGTATATAGACAGGTGAACCAAAAAGTGGAAATGGTGCTCAGTCTGTGTGTTCTGTATGCTAAGTGAGCAAGTGTGTCTGCAGAAATAAGTCTAATGATACACTGTGTCTAGTGGGCAATGCATTCTGAATTTGTCTACTGATAAATTGTGTTAAATTGTGTCTCTTGCTAGCTCCTCACACATAAATAGTAGCTTTACTTCACCTCCTTAGTCTTAACAAGCCAATCGTCTGTCTTAAGTATAATGAACAACATATTACTCAGAAAGGAGGTTTCTACAACCAATTATAAGCTAAAACATCCAGTTCTTAGCCAGTTAGGAGTTCTTAAGAAGGCAGAGCTGGTCAGTCATTGGAGAACACTCATTAGCTCCTCCTGCAGTAGTATATGGATAATTACAAAGTGTTATTTTACCAGAAACAGATAATACACAAAAATGATTTAGTGATCTTTCTCGCAGCTGTGTAATTACTGAAAAAATAGTGAGGTCTCAGTTTCTTGAAACTCACATGTCACTGACTTCCACAAAAATGATTTAGTGTTTTCGGCCATTTTTCTCATCTCACTCCTTTATTTATCTTTACTTCCGCTTTCATCCAATTCCACTCCGCTGCAACTCCTACTCCACTGGGTAACCACACCAGTGACTCTTTCTCTCTCTGTCTCTATGTATATATAGTGTATATATATTATCTATCTATATCTTTATCTATCTATCTATTATCTATCTATTTCTTTCTCTCTCTCTCTCTCTCTCTCTCTCTCTCTCTCTCTCTCTCTCTCTCTCTCTCTCTCTCTATATATATATATATATATATATATATATATACACACAAGCCAGTAGCAACGATGGCCAGCTCTATGCGGAACAAGCTTTGTCAGCAACCGGAAGTGAGTTTTGTCACTAAGAGTCATTTGGATAATTATGGAGGTTCTCCAGTGCAACATTCTACCCAACAGTCATGGCCCTGGCTTAATAATTTTTCATGCCTCAGCATTTCCCAAGAAGAAGGTCATAATCATAGCGCTTTCATATTTTCCGCACTTGATGACCTTTGACCCCTGATCTGGTGGGTATAGTTAATGCACGTGTGAAGCTCTTGTAGTACTCATCAACGTCTATAAGCATGCAAAGTTTCATTCGATTCATCCACTCACTGTAGAGCTAGGGACCTTGACATTCACAGAATGGCCCACCAGATGTACAACCTCTAGGTCAATGGTTCTTAACCTATGGGTCGCGACCCAAATTTGGGTCGCCAAGCCATTTGGAGTGGGTCGCCAAGAGACAAATATATTACTGATATTATTAATGTTGTATACTATTACTTTTTAACATATTACCGTACTTGTCGATACTTCACACTTTACATTCTCTGTCTGTCTGTCTGTCTGTCTCTCTCTCTCTCTCTCTCTCTCTCTCTCTCTCTCTCTCTCTCTCTCTCTTTCTCCCCTACAGTAGGCGATTGCATTTGGCTTAAAAAAAGATTATTACCATGCACACGACTGGGTTGTGTCCTCCCCTGTGGCGGGGGGGACACAACCTGGCCGCACTATGGGGTGGTACTACTACTCTGCGGCCAGGTTGTGTTAGGAAGAATACTGCCACCGTATTCCCTGCGTGTCGTAAAAGGCGACTAAAAGGGGCGGGGTGAGGGGACTAGGGACCCCCTCCTCTGTTTTTTAGTTCCTAAAAAGAGACAAGCCAAAGAAAGGGTGGGGGGATGGAGTTATCCCCGTACCCTGAAGATTGGGTCTATGAATGTGCGTGGATGTAGTACGATTGAGGCTAAAAGGGAGGAGATTGGGTGAATGTTTGTGAGAAGAAAGTTGGATGTGTTAGCTTTGAGTGAAACGAAGATGAAATGGAAGGGGGAATCTATGTTTGGAAGTGTGAATGGAAGATTGTCAGGTGTCGATAGAGGAAAGGCAAGAGAAGGTGTGGCCTTGTTAGTGAGTCCGGAAGTACAGCAATGTGTGATTGAATGGAAGGAGGTGTCATCGAGACTGATGTGGGTGATAGCGAAATTTGATCGTGAGTTGTGGGTGTTTGTGAGTGCATATGGGCCTGGTAATGAAAGGGATGAACAAGAGAGGGAGTCTTTCTGGAATGATGTTGATGAGTGTCTGCAGAGTTTTGGAGCGAATGTGAATGTGGTAATGATGGGAGATCTGAATGCTAGAGTGGGAAATGTAGCAGTTGAAGCGTAGTGGGTATGCATGGTGTGCCTGGAAGAAATGAAAATGGGGAACGAATGACAGCGATGTGTGTTGAGCGAGAGATGGTGATTGAGAATACGCTGTTTGAGAAGAAAGATATTTATAAGTATACATGGGTGAAACAGGAAGGTGGAAAGGTTGTTGATAGAGCTTTGATGGACTATGTGGTTGTGTCTAGGAATGTAATAGGAAGATTGTTGGATGTGAGAGTTCTGAGAGGGGAGGGTGGAGGTATGTCTGACCACTACCTGGTGGAGGGAAAGTTAAGAGTAGGTAAGAGATGGGTGAGAGCTAGGAGGGTTAGGTGTGGCAGGGAGGTTTTGAAAGTGAGTAAGTTGGATAAAACAGAGAAAAAGATAGAGTATCAGGAGAAATTGAAAGATGAGTGGAACGCAGTGAAAGATCGGGAAAATGGCAGCGAGGAGGAGGAATGGCAGTTGTTTAAGAGTGCTCTGGCGGGGCATGCGGAAGAGGTGTGTGGTGTGAGACGTGTGGGTGGTGGTGTAAGAAAAGGAAGTGAATGGTGGTGCGAGGAAGTAAGTATGGCTGTGGCTGAGAAGAGACGTGCATATGAAGTGTGGCTGCAGAGGAAGGATGAGATGTCATATGAAAGGTATAAGGAAAAGAGGAATAGAGCGAGAAGGGCTGTGCGTGATGCTAAAGTGGCAGCAGATGAGAGGTGGGGTAGGTGGCTGACAGAGAATTTTCAACAGAATAAGAAAATGTTTTGGAAGGAGGTGAAAAGGGTGCGAAAGGGAGAGTCTGGGAAGGAAGAACGAGTAAAAGCAGAGGATGGAGGGATGTTAATTGAGATGGATGCTGTAAGGAAGAGATGGGCGGAGTATTTTGAAAGATTGTTAAATGTAGAGGAGGAAAGGGTGGCTGAGATTGTGGCGGATGGAAGGGTGCAAGGAATAAATGTGTTGGGAGAGTTGAATGATTCTTTGATCACGAAGGAGGAAGTGGAGAAGGCAGTAAAGGAGATGAAAACAGGGAAAGCTGCAGGTATGGATGGGTGTGCTGTGGAATGCCTGAAGAGTGGTGGAGTGACTATTGTTGACTGGTTAGTAAGATTGTTGAATGTGTGCTTTGAGAAAGGTATGGTGCCAATTGACTGGGCAAGTGCTTGTGTGGTCCCGTTGTATAAAGGCAAGGGTGATAAGTATGAATGTACTAGCTTTAAGGGTATAAGTCTGTTGAGTGTTGTAGGTAAGGTGTATGGTAGAGTGTTAATTATGAGAGTTAGAGAGGGTACAGAGGGAGTGATTAGTGATGAGCAGTGTGGCTTTAGGAGAGGGAGGGGATTCGTTGATCAGATGTTTGCTGTGAGACAAGTGTGTGAAAAGTATTTAGCGAAAGGCAAGGATGTGTTTTGGGCATTTATGGATTTAGAGAAAGCGTATGATAGAATTGATAGGGAGGCTTTGTGGACTGTTTTAAGATTGTATGGACTTGATGGTAGGTTACTAAAAGGGGTGAAAAGTTTTTATGTAAATAGTAGAGCGTGTGTAAGAGTAGGAAATGCTGTGAGTGATTGGTTTCCCGTGAGAGTAGGGCTGCAACAGGGATGTGTGATGTCTCCTTGGTTATTTAATATTTACATGGATGATGTGGTAAGGGAGGTGAATGCAAGAGTTTTAGGTGGTCTGAGTCTGGTAAATGTTGATGGTGGAGAGTGGAATCTGAAGCAGCTGCTGTTTGCAGATGATACTGCACTGGTGACTGATTCAGAGGAGAGATTGAGACAGTTGGTAGAGGAGTTTGGAAGGGTGTGTGAAAGGAGGAAATTGAAAGTAAATGAGAATAAGAGTAAAGTGATGAAGTGTACGAGGTTGATAGATGGTAGGGGGATGAATATAGTTTTGAATGGTGAGTTTCTTGAGGAAGTAGATTGTTTTAAATATCTAGGGTCACATGTTGCTGTGGATGGAAGAATAGATGCAGAAGTGAAGTTTAGAATAAATGAAGTAGGAAAGGTGCTGGGAGGAATGAAAAAAGTGTTTAAATGTCGTTCGCTTAGAATGGATGTAAAGAGAAGGCTGTATGAGGGTGTTGTGGTACCGACTGCATTATATGGGGCTGAAACATGGAATATGGATGTAGCAGAGAGGAAAAGTTTGAATGTAATGGAGATGAGGTGTCTGAGGAGTATGTGTGGAGTGACGCGTATGGATCGGGTGCAAAATGATGAAGTGCGAAGGAGAACTGGAGTTGTTCGGGAGATGGCTGGTAGAGTTGAGCAGAGGGTGTTGCCATGGTTTGGGCATATGGAGAGAATGGATAATGAGCGATTGGTGAAAAAGATAACTAGATCTGATGTGAGAGGTGTAAGGCTGAGAGAAAGACCACGAATAGGATGGATGGACAGTGTGAAGAGAGCGCTGGATGTGAGAGGGCTGTCTGTTGAGCAAGGAAGAGTGGCTGTGCGTGACAGAAATAAATGGAGAGAAATTGTGAATGAATAAGTGATGACGCAGCCCTGAGGGGATATTCTCCCGCATTTGGTCTGATCAGCTAGTCAGGTCAGGTGTGGGTAAGGGGATGGGTCTGTTATGATGTGGCAGGGGTAAACCAGTTCTGCTGTCGGGCCCTGCTGTGGATGTCACTGATTGCATTGCGCAGTTGACCCTTGTGCGGTGTGGTGCGGTGAGGATCTGTCCGTTTTCCCCTTTGGGGCTAAGATGCGAAAGAATGTGTTTGAATGGATGAGTAAATGGAGAGTGTGTCGTCCTGTCTCGGCTACCTCCCTTTCCTTGGGGGAAGCAGCCTAGGTATATAGATAGACACAACTGGGAGTAGCGTACAGGTACTGTACATTTCATATTCTAAAACTTAACCGTTTTCATTTCGGAGTAATGATGCCCAGCTCATGGCTTACGTACGGTACCGAGGTCCAGAAGACATGGAAGAGGAATTTCTGTTCTGTCGGCCATTACACACAATCACAACCAGAGAAGATATTTTCAGTGCTGTGGACATCATTCTTCAAGGAAGAAGGGCTTTAGTGGAATCAGTGTTTTATGTCCGTTGTGATTGTGCACCAGCAATGCTGAGAGTACATCATGGCTTCATTGCTAGAGTTAAAGAAGAAAATCCATTTGTGTTGAATGTTCACTGTCTTCTTCACCGTGAGAATCTTGCTTCTCAGGGGTTGTCACTTGAGTTACAGAAAGTGATGCAGGAAGTCATCCAGGCAGTCAGTTTCATTAATCTAGGGCTGTACCCTCCAGGATCATCAGTCGGATGTGCTTTGATCTTGGTTCAGTACATGTTCACGTATTGTACCACTCTGAGGTTAGGTGGCTGTCACGAGGATGGGTGCTCCAACGGTTGCCTGAAATGCGGAACGAGACTGAGATATTTCTAGCAAAAAAGAATCATTCACTGGCCCCAAAGATTCTCTGATTCAAAGAAGGTGATGCAAATGGCTTATCTTGCAGATATCTTTGCTGAGATTAACGCCTTGAACATTTCAATGCAAGGTCACGATCAGACATTAGTTGGGCTGTCAGAGAAGGTAACTTCATTCAAGGGGAAACTGAAGCTGTGGAAGAGTAAAACTGAGACTGGGAAGACTGTGTCGTTCCATCTTTGAGTGAATATCTGGAAGACGAAAAATTTTCTCACCCAGGTCCAAAGCATCATTGTGGAACATATCTCCAGACTAATCGAAGAGTTTTTCACTACATTCCTGAGAATGTGATGAAATATGCCTGGGTAAGAAATCCCTTCAGCATTGAAGCTGAAGACTGACCTGACGAGATTTCGAACATCAGCTACCTCCAGGAGCAGCTCATCGAGGTTCAGAAAGATGAAACACTTCGTTATGATTTCAGGAAACAAAACGAATCACTGAGATCATTCTGGATCCGAGTTTACAAAGAAAAGAAAATTCTTGGAGGTGAAGCCCTGAAAGCACTCCTTCCCTTTGCTACAACTCATCTGTGTGAGACAGGATTTTCTGCACTCATAAAGTACAGAAACCGTCTACAACCAGAACATGACCTAAGACACAGTCTGTCATCTAAATTACCCCGGTTTGAGAAGCTGACTGAAACTTTTCAGTGCCAGGGATCTCACTGATTATAGTACTTTATGTCTCAGACAACATCCAAAATAGTGACTCTCTCCTTAATGGTCAGAGTAAATAGGTGTATCATGAACATGAATGAATTTATTATGATTTTCTGATCTTCGATTTATTTTTTTTCCTGCCAAAATGTGTTGATATTTTAGTTCTTAGGAAGTACATATAATAAAAATGAAATTTATTTATTATGACATCAATAAAATATTGAAATATTACTTTGGTTTTAGTCATATGATATGACACATATGTTTGTTTCAGTTCTGGTGCAGAGTAAGTTTACGAGGGTTTGGGTCGCCATATTGACCATCTTATGGATTTGGGGTTGCCAACAAAAAAGGTTAAGAACCACTGCTCTAGGTGATGCTGCCAGCAACTGAAAGTGAGTTTCGACACATAATGTCATTTTTGTATGGAAGTACTCTAGTGGAACATTCTACCCAAATCATGGCCATGGGTTGATAATCTTCAGAGCCATAGTATTTCACACGAGCATAGTTGTGATTTTACCGGTAGTTATTTTCACCGTTTTTGCATTAATGAACTTTGACCCCTGACCTGGCCAATATAGCCCTTAGGTGCATACGATAGCAAGTTGTAGTACTGGTGAATGTCTATAAGTAAGCAAAGTTTCATTCAATTCCATCTAGCTACTGGGGAACTAGGGGGGTACTTTTGAAACATGGTATTGGTTGCTAGGGATGCTGAGGCCAATCGTGACAGGGCTGTCACTCAAAAATTAGGAGAGAGGAAAATAATGGCAGACTTCCGATAGGGAATAACATCAAGATTATTGCTAAGGAAGTCATAGCTTTCTATGCCCCGTAATAATGCTTCTGTGACTCAAAACATGAAAAGTACGAAAAAGCGGTTTTTCGGCCTTTCCTAGACAACGAGTAGTTGCCTAGCAACCAAAACCTTGCGGACACAACTAGGTTATAGGCTGATCATTGTGTCCAAGTTTGGTCAGAATTGGTTAATTGTGAAGGGCAGAAGTGCCTGCCACAATTACACAAGAAAGAATGAATGAAAACACGTATAACAACAAGGGCTGCATGGAGTTAGCCAATATATATATATATATATATATATATATATATATATATATATATATATATATATATATATATATATATATATATATATATATATATATATATATATATAATGTGTGCATGCAACGACTTCTCAAAGCTCAGTTGAAGAAATCGAAACATTCCATGACGACATCTCCCAGATTATGGAAGAAGAAAAGACCACATATACTGTACTTACAGGGGACTTCAATGGAAAAGTTGGGAAACATAAAACTGAAGAAGCATGTTTGGGGAAATTTGGAAAGGGAGAAAGGAGTAAAAGAGGAGAAATGGTGGTAAATTTGGCTGAAATGTACAACATGAGAAAAATGAAGGTATTCTTTCCCAAAAGAACTTGGAGAAAATGGTCATGCAGAAGTCCAAATGAAGAAACAAAGAATGAAATACTCTTCATTATAGCAGATAAGAACAACACACTCATAAATGTCATGGTTGTCAACAAAGTATATATAGGAAGTGATCACAGAATGTGGGTTGGACAGCCAGATTCAATTCCAGAAGTAAAGAAAGAAGATGATTAAAGATAAAAAGATATGCCCAATAAAAGTAAACGAAAACAAAGCAGCCTTTCAGTTGGAAATAAGGAACAGATTTCAGGCTTTAAGTGATGCCGATTGTGACACTGATGAGTTGAATGGGAGACTAACGAAAATGCTAAGAGAATCAGCGGAGGTAGTAAGATGGAAGGCTAATACAACCAAAATCAACAAGTATTCGGAAATGGCACTTGAGCTCATGAAAAGGAGGAAGGAAATGCAGGTATAAACAGTTAAAAATAAAGATTAAATATAATGAGCGGTATTAAATAAGCTTATCAATTAGAGGCAGAGCGAAGAAAAAGAAAGAGAAAATGGATCATATTAAAGAAACCACTAAAATGGAAAAAAGTCTGAAGCAGGTCCGAAGCAAAATGGCACTAGGAAAACAACAAACCATATCACCCAAAGACAAAAACGGTGAGATCATTAAATACAGAGATAAGATGGTGAAAATAGTCAAGGAATTTTACAAAGATCCGTATGCGTCAAAGACATTGGTACCAACAGCTAACTATTCAGTTGACACAAGTGAAATACCTGAGGTAACACCAAGTGAAGTAAACATTTTTCTTAAAAATATGAACAGAGGAAAGGCCCCAGGAGAAGATGGAATTGTAACAGATCTGTTGGCTGCAAGAGTAAAAGTACAAAACAGGCTCGCGCACTTATATACTCAGTGTACAAAAAAGAAGAATGTTCCCAAAACATTGGTTATGCAATAGTTATATTATTTTACAAAAAAGGTGACTCAAAAGATCTGAGTAATTATTGACACATTACCGGTAGCTTATTATCAGTTATTTACAAACTCTTCAGTAAAAATCTTACAAACAGAAGAAAAACTAATTTGGAAGCAAACCAACCTCGTGAACAGGCAGGATTCTGAAGCGGGAATTTAACTACTGATCGTCTATACACAATGAATCAGCTAAATGAGAAAACTGCAGAATATGATAACTGCACGTGGGTTTTGTTTTTGTTTGACTCAGTGGAACACATGGCAATTATGAATTCATAGTGAGAACATGGTGTAATTGAGAACATTGCAAAACTAGTCGAAAATATGTCTAAAGAAGGAACTGCTACAGTTGAATTAAATAAAGGCTCGGAAAAAAAATAAGATTGAGAAGGACGTGCTTCAGGAAGATGCAAGTTCACCAAAATTATTCACAGCATGTCTAGAAAGTATTTTCAGAATGCTAGACTGGGAGGGTAAAGGAGTAAACATAGGAAAGGTCAATGTTGGGAATATCTTTTCGTGATAGGAAAAGATCAACTTGGGTGAGAGAGTAGACTAAAGTTAAAGACATTTTAGGAGATATAAAAGAAGAGAAATGGAGTTGGGCAGGTCATGTACCAAGACTAGGGATAATCGATGGAGCAAGTGCCTGACTGAAAGGACCCCACGAGATTGTAAGCACAGCAGATCAAGGCCTGACAGGGGGTGGTGAGATGAAACAGAGAAGTTTGCAGGCAAAATATGGAAGAGATTGGCTCAGTCAAGGAAGCCGTGGAGAAGATTAGTGGTTGCCTTTGTTAAGCAGTGGATTTGTAACGATTGATGATGATTATATATATATATATATATATATATATATATATATATATATATATATATATATATATATATATATATATATATATTGTTACGGAACAGAAAAAGATAATGTACACTTTAAGTGAGAATACTAAAAATCACTACTGTCCCGTAAAGTTCCAGGTTCAAAACAAAAGAGTTAGGTAAAATTACAAGTTAAAGTTTAATGCTCAAACTAACAACAAAACATTCAGGACTCATAAGGATAATGTAATGGCAAAAAACAGGTTAAATATATGTTTAACTGCAATAGCCTCTATTAATACGAAAATAGCATGAGTAAATTTATCTAAGTCAGCCCTGATAAAATGAGAATACCAGATAATACTCAGTGAATGCAAGATATATTATTACAGATACAAAATATTATTAATAATGGCTGACACCCAAAACACATGAATCACAAAAACCTTACTAGGCCTAAGAATTAACAACTTACGCTACACAGTACAAGAAAAATGCAATAACACTTATACTCAAATTACACAGCTGCTAGATGGTTGGAGACTTCCTGAGCACTCACAATAATAACAACTGTACAGGGGAGGACAGAGATGTGAACAAAATGAGGAGTAGATCTAAGTGGCAATAATGCAGAAACTGAGCTCATTATATAGGGGCCGGCAGAGCTTGATACAACTTGTAAGAATGACGCGCAAATGAAGCCATAGGGGACAAAGAGTTGACAATCCTGCTCTGAACAACAGAAAGAACGACTTACTCAACTATAAGGGGAGAAGGGGGTAGTGAGGTAGAACACGCTCGTGATCAAACATGCAGCATACTGTACTTTAGAATTACACAAAGGATGATGAAATCATAGGCTATGTAACACCTCCCCACAAAGAAAAAGAAATTTACAAAGGAAATTTCTTATTACTCTAAAACAATCTGTCTAAAGTCTATATAAGCAATCTGCAATAACAATTTCTTTCCCCTTGACATGTTGTATGTCTAATGAATACTCCTGAAGAAGTAGACTCCATCTTGTCAATCTCTGATTTTTACCTTTAAACTTACTAAGGAATTTCAGTGGGTTATGATCGGTTTAAATGACTATGGGGTCAAAACCAGAACACAAATAAAATGAAAAATGCTGTAAACCCAAAATCAAGGCCAAAAGCTCTTTCTCAATAGTTGAGTAGTTCTTTTGAGATGGAGTGAACTTCTTACTGTAATATGATACAGGATGTTCAATACCCTGATCATCCTCTTGCAGCAAAACAGCCCCAGCTGCTGTATCACTTGCATCAACAGCCATCTTAAAAGGCTTAGCAAAATTTGGAGTAGCGAGCACTGGCTGACTTAATAGGATAGCTTTAAGTTTGCTGAAAGAGGATTCACAGTCATCGGTCCAGAGAAATTTAACTCCCTTTTTCAGTAAGTCTGTAAGTGGTGATACAAGAATTGAAAAGTTAAGAACAAATCTCCGGTAATAACCTACCATTCCCAAAAAACTTTGTAGCTCTTTCCTACTTTTAGGTCTGGGAAGATCACTTATAAGCTGAACCTTAGCTCCGGGTGGTGCAACATGTCCATCACCAATTACGTACCCAAGGTACTGAACTTTAGCTTGACCAAACTCACACTTTGATAAATTAGCTATAAGATTAGCCTGAACCAAACGCTCAAGAAATTTACTGACATGGCATAGGTGATCTTTCCAGTTGTCACTGAAGATTAATACATCATCAATATAAACAACACACCCTGCCAAACCCTCTGTTACAACATTCATGAGCTTCTGAAATGTGGCTGGTGCATTCTTCATACCATATGGCATTACAGAACATGCAAAAGTCTTTCCTAGTGTTACAAAACCTGAGATCTCCCTAGCACGTTCAGTCATAGGTACTTGCCAGTATCCCTTTAACAAATCAAACTTACTTATGTACCTAGCCTTTCCGATCTTGTCTATGCAATCTTCCACACGAGGGAGAGGGCAAGTGTCTGTTTTAATTATCTGATTAACACGTCTGTAGTCAATGCAAAGCCGCTGTGACCCACCTGGCTTAGGGACTAGAGTGACAGGAGAACTCCACTCGCTCTGACAGGGCTCAATCATCTTGTGGTCCAACAGGTAGCCAAGCTCCTTCTCGATGAGAGGAACTTTCACTGGGTTCACACGGTAAGGAGGCAGTTTAATTGGCTTTGCGTCTCCAACATCGACATCATGCATCAACACAGTGGTTTTTCCTGGAGTGGCACGGAACACTTGCGGGTACTCCTGCAGTAATGCCAAAAACTCCTGCTCTTCCTCGGGAGCTAGATGAGAGAGCTTAGTATGGAGATCATTCATGATATCAGGATTCTTCCCCAAACTATCACTCAGGCTCATGCTGCATGGGAGGCCTTCACTTGCAGACTCGGGTGGAACAGCTACAGTGCAGACTGGGTTATTTTCGTCCCGCCTGTGATATAACTTTAGCATGTTGATGTGACAAAGTTGCTTGTTCTTTCTACGATCTGGTGTGGCGATGACATAGTTGACATCACTGAGCTTCTTCTCCACGAAATAAGGACCACTAAACTTGGCTTGAAGAGGTTGCCCATGCACCGGTAGCAGAATCAAAACCTAATCTCCTGGCTGAAAGTGGCGTAACCTGGACTTCTTATCATACCAAGTCTTCATCTTCTCCTGAGCAGCTCCTAAATTCTCTCTTGCCAGCTGTAAAGCAGTGGACAGCCGTTCTTTGAACTTCATCACATACTCCAGCAGGTTGACGTCATCTTCCTCCGACAGCCAGCATTGCTTGAGTAGCTTAAGGGGTCCACTTACTTCATGGCCAAACAGTAGTTCAAAGGGTGAGAAGCCCAGTGATTCGTTTGGAGATTCTCTTGCAGCAAATACAACAAATGGAAGACCTTTATCCCAGTCTTTCTGATGTTGCAAACAGTATTTCTTGAGGATCGATTTGAGTGTTTGATGATATCTCTCCAACGCTCCTTGGGTCTGGGGATGGTAAGCTGAAGACGTGATCTGGGTGATGCCCAACTCTTTCAGAGACTGCTTGAAAACATTTGACATGAAATTACTTCCTCGGTCTGACTGTACCTCCTTGGGCAGACCAAACTTTGTGAAGAACCCTAGCATTTCCTTAACCACGTTCTTTGCTGAGATATTTCTAAGTGGAATGGCTTCAGGATAACGAGTAGCCATATCAATCAGGGTCAAAACATAAGAAAATCCTGAAGAAGTCTTAGGAAGAGGGCCCACAATATCCACCAACACACGGGTGAATGGCGCCTTAAAAGGAGGAATGGGAACTAGAGGTGCAACCTTTTCGGTCTGATTACACTTCCCCACAACTTGACAGGTGTGACAAGACTTAAAATACCAGGAAACATCCCTGAAGATACCTGGCCAGTAGAAGTGTTTCAAAATGCGTGCCACAGTCTTCTTCACTCCAAGGTGTCCTGCCAAACTGGAATCTTGAGCCACTCTAATGATATCCTGCCTACAAACACGAGGGATGAGAACTTGATGTACAACCTCCCATTCACAGCTGATGCTGCTGGGGGTCTTCACTTCCTCATAAGTACTCCTGACTTTATATAATAACAAGTAGAAGCACCAGCTGACTCTTCCTCACTGCAAGCAGAGTTAGCTAGACCTTTCAACTCAGGGTCAGCAACCTGCAACTCAACCAACTCTTGACGAGACAAATTATCAACACTACGGGGTACTGCCTCATCTGGTGAGTGGTCCAAATTAGCAAGAAAAGTGTCAGCTAGGATAACATCATCATCATCATTATCCTCTAAGTCACCAGTAACTTTAGACTTAGCCCTAGTGACAGCACATGCAGGGAACACATCAGGGACATCATAATCCTGGGTCGCAGCCACCGGCTCACTAGACAACTGAGGAGCTGGACACACTTGACTTCCACCGATATCATTTCCAAGTAAGAAAGTTACACCTGACATTGGGAGTGTCTCAACCAACCCAACCATAACGGAACCATTAACAAAACCAGACTAAATTCACTCTGCACAGAGGGACAGAGAAGTAATTATTCCCTACACCTTGTAAGATTACAGTTTCATCAGAGGAATTAACATTAGAGGCTAGAACACTGGTCAGCCTAAGGGATTGGCTAGCACCTGTATCACGATATATTTTAACTGATTTCCTGTCATTATTGTCCAGAGGATTGACAAAACCATCAGACAGGATATTAGCACATGAGCTCTTGAGAGTGTCACCCACGTTACTGCTCAAAAGAGGAGCTTCATCATGAGGATTTAATTTACCCCTCAAAGCAGGTTCAGTTAACTCAGTTAAAGAATTCTGGGAACTCTCAAGGGTGGACACTAGACCAATTGACTGAATATTTAAAGACTCCTTTTTGTTCACATCACGCTGTCTCCTGAAACATTTCTCCTTAGTATGACCAAGCTTACTACAATAATTACATTTACTTTTCTGAAACCTAGAGGTGAAGCTGGTATTTACTTCCTGAGAAACATCATCTTTATTCTCTTTCCTGTTACCTGTACTCTGAGTAGAGGCAACGTACTTACTCTCAGCTTTCCTTTTTTCTCTAGAATATCTCTTGTGAGTGAGAACATATTCATCAGCTAAAACTGCTGGATCAGACAAATTATCTATTCTTTTCTCATCAAGATATAGGCTTACATCTTTATTAATACACCTTTTGAAGTCCTCCAGCAAAATCATCTGCTTAAATTTGTCAAAATGAGAATCCACATTCTTAGAATTTAACCACTGCTCTAACAGATCTTCTTTGATTTTTGCATACTCAACATGGGATTGCTTATCTTGCTTATAAGTTGTCCTAAATTTTACTCTATAGGCTTCAGGAACAAGCTCATAGGCCTTAAGAATCAAACTCTTAACTACATCATAATTATCAGATTGATCCTGAGGCAAAGATGCATAAGTTACTTGAGCTTTACCGGTGAGAACAGTTTGAAGGAGTACTGGCCAATACTTTTTGGGCCAATTAAAACCTGTAGCTACCCTCTCAAACAACTCAAAATACTTTGTTAAATGAGATTCATTAAAAGGAGGGACAGGTTTAACATTTTTAGCCACATCAAAATCATCAGAGCTAGATGATCCAGTTCCACCTTGTTTCATGCGATACTCATGGTCTGCCTGAATCCTAGCTAGTTCAATTTGTGCCCGAGCCTGTGTCTGTGCCTCCTGAATACGAGCATTTGCCTGAAATTCAGCCTCCTGAATACGAGTCTGAGACTCCGCCTCCTTTGCCTAAGAGTCAGCCTCCTTAGCACGAGCCTGAAACTCAGCTTCCTTAACACGAGCCTCTTGCAGAGCTAGCTGTAACTTAGCTATTTCAATCTGCGTTTGCTCATTTGGAGGAGTTACATTAAACAAGCTTTTATTAATCATGCCAACAATTTGATCTTTAGAATGATGAGAGTGAACTGCAATTCACAGTTGTTGAGCAACAAGCTTAAGTTCATTCTTTGTTCTGTTTTCTACATCACACACTGTTTGCACATTTGACAAAAAATCTTTGGCTTCATCAAGTGTAGTAATAGTAGACATCATGAATAAATCAAAGTCGCAAAATATCAACCAATATCCTTATTATAATATCCTGAATATCCTGGCGAGGTCGCCAAATTTATGTTACGGAACAGAGAAAGATAATGTACACTTTAAGTGAGAATACTAAAAATTACTACTGTCCCGTAAAGTTCCAGGTTCAAAACAAAAGAGTTAGGTAAAATTACAAGTTAAAGTTTAATGCTCAAACTAACAACAAAACATTCAGGACTCATAAGGATAATGTAATGGCAAAAAACAGGTTAAATATATGGTTAACTGCAATAGCCTCTATTAACACAAAATTAGCATAAGTAAATTTATTTAAATCAGCCCTGATAAAATGAGAATACCAGATAATACTCAGTGAATGCAAGATATATTATTACAGATACAAAATATTATTAATAAAGGCTGACACGCAAAACACATGAATCAGAAAAACCTTACCAGGCCTAAGAATTAACACCTTAAGCTACACAGTACAAGAAAAAATGCAATAACACTTATACTCAAATTACACAGCTGCTAGATGGTTGGAGACTTCCTGAGCACTCATAATAATAACAACTGTACAGGGGAGGACAGAGATGTGAACAAAATGAGGAGTAGATCTAAGTGGCAATAATGCAGAGGCTGAGCTCATTATATAGGGGCCGGCAGAGCTTGATACAACTTGTAAGAAGGACGCGCAAATGAAGCCATAGGGGAGAAAGAGTTGACAATCCTGCTCTGAACATCAGAAAGAACGACTTACTCTACTATAAAGGGAGAAGGGGGGAGTGAGGTAGAACACGCTCGAGATCAAACATGCAGCATACTGTACGTTAGAATTACACAAAGGAATATGAAATCATAGGCTATGTAACAATATATATATATATATATATATATATATATATATATATATAAATATATATATATATATATATATATCTATATATTTGTGAGTGTATGTGTGTGGGTGTGTGTGTGTGTGTGTGTGTGTGTTTTGCAATTAAAACCCAAAATTAGTTAAAATTATAACATGTTTACTATGACCTAACATGTGATCCCTAATTCCTTTCAGTTCACTTGGTGGCTACCAAGTGGTCATTATAGGAGTGTTGATGTGACTAGTAACCAAGGACAGCCATTCCTACTTCACAGCAAATATTCATCAGTCTAAACGTCAGGTAGTGAGAGATGCGCAGCTGCATTATGTTATGGGGGAGGCAGTTGCTCAGTCGGTAGAGAGGTGGCCTGCAGTCCTTACGGACCCAGGTTCGAATCCCGGCTGGGGCAAGGAACAGTTTAAGTATTTGAATTTCATTAAATCAGGCTTTACTGATCTACCAGAAGACCCGGCGACATGTCGTAAAAATGCCCCCACTAATACCAATACACCAGTCCTGTATGAGACAGCCCTAGCATGTATTCAATATGGACGGTGGGTGTTAGCGTCGAAGTGGTGACATGTAGAGGTGTATGGTATGTAGGAGGACTGCTGGGCCTTGATAGGAGGCTGTGAAGCCTATGCCCAGAGTCGGACACATAAAAAAAAAAAAATGACCATATTATAAACTTTGTAAAACAAATGTACTTGCGCAAACTATTGTTATGTGGCCAGAAGTAGTTGCATCAAAATATTTTCAGGAAAACCTGAAATTTTAAGGATAAAAACTAGTCTCAAACCAGCATTGAATGATGAAACTATGTAATCTAGCGTATCACCTCAGCCAATACAGGTGAAAGTATTTCAGGAGCTGGTGACGAGTAACGAACTTTATCCCAGTTACCATCATCTATCATTTTCTAAATGCCACAAGTTTCAGTGACATTAAACCTAATTAGTCTCCTCCTGCTGGTGGGTTAGTGCCCCCGTAAAAAGGACTAACTAACCAAGCAAATAAAGCGTCTTGGACCAGAACGGACCATATGTTGACGACTAAGGAGCGGACAAAGGACATTCTGAGCGTGGGGACATGAAATGTGAGAGGAGTGAATGATGAAGTGAAAGAGAGAGAGATTGTTCAGGTGCTTGAGGATGCAAGAGTGGATATATGTGGATTGACTGAAACTAAATGGGAAGGTGAAAGGGTGAGAGAGTGGGAATATGGTTTAGGTATATGTGCGGGAGTTAATGAGAATGATAGGGCAAGAGAGGGTGTATGTCTGATGATATGCAAGAAGTGGAAGGAGAATATAAGAGAGTATGGAACAGTGGGTGCAAGAATTGTGTGGGTGAGGATGAAAGTAGGTATACAAGCATGGCGATTGTACAGTATGTGCGTATGCGCCGAGAGAGGACTGAGTGGCAAGAGTGAAAGATGAGTTTTGGGCGAGTGTAGAAGCATGTATGGACAAATTTGAGAGGAGCGAGAGAGTGCTTTTGATTGGAGACATGAAAGGCAAAGTTGGGAATGTATGAGTGGATGGAGTGGTTGGTCAGTGGGGTGTGCTGGCTAAGGTAGATGGGAATGGTAGTGCTCAGGTGGACATCTGTGCTGGTAAGGGATTGGCAATAGCTAACACCTACTTTCGGCATAAGATGATCCACAGGTATACATGGAGAGTAATGAGGAGGATGGATGGTGAACTTGTTGAACGAAATGCAATGATAGACTACGTGTGTGTGGATGAGCGAATGAGAAGACAAGTGTTGGATCCAAGAGTGTGGAGAGGGTGGGGGAATGGAGTCTCGGACCATCACTTAGTGATGGCCAAGGTAAAGCTGCAAAGAAAATGGTTGAAGAGACGAAGGGGAAGACAGGAGGAAACAGCTCCTGTGAGAAGAGTGGAGAAATTGCAAGATAGTGAGAAAATGGCAGAGTATAAGAGCATAATGGAAGAAAGATTGGGGAAGTATGAGTTAGAGCAGATGGAAGGAGTGGAAGACATATGTAAGATATTCACGGAAGAGAAAGGGGCAGCGTGTGAGGTGGTTTGTGGAGTGAGGAGGAGATGCAAGGGTGTGCAACGGTCAGCATGGTGGAATGATGAAGTGAAACGAGCTGTGGAACAAAAGAAGGCATATAGTGAATGGCTAGCGAGTAGAGGTAGGGGAGAAGATGAGAGAGAGAAGAGAGAGGTATATGTGAGCAGGAGAAGGGAGGTGAAGAGACTGGTGAAGAGGAGTAAAAAGAAAGTGGATGAAGAATTTGGGAGGAATCTGGGTGTGAAATGGAGAGAGAGAAAAAAATTGTTTGGAAGGAGTTAAAGAAAGTAAGGCACTGTGACAGGGGGAAATAGTACGGGAGTGAATGATAGGAATAATAGATTGTTGGTGGAGAAGAGAGAGAAAAATGAGGAGATGGAAGGAGCACTTTGAGAATTTGTTGAATTTAGAGAGTGAGAGCAGTGCGAGTATAAGTGGTTGGGGAATGGCTGGGAGAAGAAGAGATGAGTGGAGGGAGGAAGAGATCAGTAGGGTGGAAGTAGTGGAAGCAATGAAAAAGATCAAGATGGGAAAGGCCCCAGGAATTGATGGAGTGTGTGGTGAAATGCTGAGGAATGGGGATGAGATTGTTGTGGAGTGGATATGGCAGTTGTGTAGATTGGCTTGGGAAGTGGGAAGGGTTCCAGGGGACTGGAAATCAGATATAATTGTTCCTTTATACAAAGGAAAAGGGGAGAGAGATGTGGTAACCATAGGGATATTTGCCTTCTTAGTGTGACTGGAAAAATATGTGGTAGAATACTCATTGATAGGGTTAGGCATATGACAGAGAAGCCAGCTGGAGAAGAACAAGGGGGATTTAGGAAGGAAAAAGGGTGTGTAGATCAGATATTTGTTCTAAGATGTTTAGTGGAGAAGTATCTAGAGAAGGGAAAGAAAGTGTATGCTGCCTTCATGGACTTGGAGAAAGCTTATTGCAGAGCAGATAGGCATGGTATGTGGAAGATATTAAAAATACATGGAGTGGAGGGGAAATTGTTGAGTGCTGTGAAGAGTATGTACGAAGGAGCTAGGGTTACGGTGCGAGTGGATGGTGAGCTGAGTGAGTTTTTTTTATCTCAATGTGGGACTGAAACAGTGTTGTGTGATGTCTCCATGGCTGTTTAATATATACATGGATGGGGTTATAAAGGAGGTGCAAGGTAGGGGCAGTGGATGTGGGGGTGGCTCTAATGAATGAAGGTGAGATTTGGAAGATTCCGGTGTTGCTGTTTGCTGATGATACAGTATTGTTGAGTGAAGATGAATGCGAGTTGCAAGGTTTGGTGAATGAATTTAGGACAGTGTGTAGGAAGAGGAATCTGAAAGTTAATGCAAACAAGAGTAAAGTTATGGTGTTTGAGAGGAATGAAGTCACAGAATGTACAGTGAGGTTGGATGGTGAGGATATGGAGAAATTGAGTGCATTCAAGTACTTAGGTAGTGTGATGAGTAAGGATGGAACGTTGGAGGATGAAGTGCGTGAAAGGGTACAGCAGGGAAGGAAGGCTGTTGGTTCACTGAAAGCAGTGATGAGAAACAGGGAGGTGAGTATGGAAGTGAAGAAGTCACTGCATGATAGTATTGTGATCCCTACTCTGACGTATGGAAGCGAGGCGTGGACCTTGCAAGAGTGGCACAAGTCAAGAGTGAGAGCAGTGGAAATGAGTTACTCGAGAGGAGCATATGGAGTGACATGGAGGGACAGGTTGACGAATGAAGAAGTGAAGGAACGTTGTGGGGTGGATGTGGATGTGGTTGAGAAGATTAGGAGAAATACACTGAGGTGGTTTTGACATGTGGAGAGAATGGAGAATGAAAGACTGACTAAGAGGGTGTATGTAGGTGAGGCAGAGGGAGGGAGAGGGAGGGGTAGACCAAGGATTAGGTGGAGGGATGGAGTTGAGAGGTACAGGTATAAAGGGAGGGGGGGAATGAGTTGGGGGGAGGGTAGTCGAATGGTGGGTGACAGAGCGACCTGGAGGCATTTTGTCTGCGGCCACCCTTTACGGGATTAAGGCGTCGGGCTGTAGATAGATAGATAGATAGATAGTCTCCTCCATTGGAGATTACCTTTCACTGCAACAGCTAAAGCGTCATTCACGTCCTGGGAAAGTACTAAAGAAAAATTGCCTTGTACGAATAAGTAGTATTGGCATTATTTGCTTTCGTCTCAGTTTCATGAAGTTTCTCATTCTTAAATTCTTATAGTACTTAGTTTTTCACAGAGGCATCTGGAACTAAATATTATTAACACCTAGTTCTCTCAAACAAGGCAATTTTTTAAAACTAGCTTTAACTGGAATTCTTAGTTAAAATGCACTAGACTGTGCACTTTGGGTTTTCTCCAGGCTTCGTTGGTTTTATATATATATATATATATATATATATATATATATATATATATATATATATATATATATATATATGAAGCTTCTGTGGTACAGTAAGTGAGCGTTTCCTACATGGATGGACAAGGGTTCGCGCTCCGCCAGGGTAATAAACTTTGGGAGTGTTCACCTGGCCACGTACTGCATTGGCGGACACAAGGGGTGCTGTGGTTGAACCAGTGTCGCTTACTGTAAAGTATGCTTGCACCCTGTCAGTTTGCATGAGCCGATTACACTTGGTTCACAGACTACACACACATCCAAAGCCACTCCAACACTACAATTACACTTATATGCACTTCTCACCCTACATACAATCTCTACCAGACAGCCTAAACCACTTGGTAGAGATACATTGGCTGTATCATCCCGACTTCCGTCGGGATAGGCCGATCCTGCAGTGGATACTCGAATGGCTGATTATGTATATATATATATATATATATATATATAAATATATATATATATATATATATCTATATATATCATCTCATGAGCCTTTTGAGTGTCCACCGGCCTATCCCGACCGAAGTGGGGACGATACACCTACAGTATGTATCTCTACCAAGTGGCTGAGGCTGTCTGGTAGAGATTGTATTTAGGGTGAGAAGTGCTGTAAGTGTGATTGAAGTGTTGAAGTGAATTTGGATGTGTGTGTAGTCTGTGAAACAAGTGTAATTGGCCCGTGCAAGCCAACTGGGTGCAAGCATAGTTTACAGTATGCGACACTGGTTCAACCACAGCACCCCTTATGTCCGCCAAAGTAGTACGTGGCAAGAAGAACTCTCCCAAAGTTTATTACCCTGGCGGGGTGCGAACCCTTGTTCTCCGATGAACGAAAATCCACACTCTACCACTATACCACAGAGGCTCATATATATATGGAGCCTCTGTGGTACAATGGTAGGGTGTGCATTTTCGTATATATATATATATATATATATATATATATATATATATATATATATATATATATACAGGCAATCTATCTACCAAGTGGCTTAGGCTGTCTGGTAGAGATTGTATATCAGGTAGGAGTGCTTCTAAGTGTAATTGTAGTGTTGGAGTGGCTTTGGATGTGTGTGTAGTCTGTGAACCAAATGTAATCAGCCCGTATAAGCCGACTGGGTGCAAGCATACTTTACAGTAAGCGACACTAGTTCAACCACAGCACTCCTTGTGTCCGCCAATGCAGTACGTGGCCGGGTGAACACTCCCAAAGTTTATTACCCTGGCGGGGCGTGAACCATGGTTCACCCGTGTATGAATTGCACACTCTACCACTGTACCACAGAGGCTCCATATATATATATATATATATATATATATACATATATATATATATATATATATATATATATATATATATATATATATATATATATATATATATATATATATATATATATATATATATATATGTATATATATATATATATATATATATGGTTCATTTCCGGAAATGTTTAAAGTGGAGGGGGATAGATTAATAATGATCTTGACCAAGCTATTCAATAAGATATGGGTGACGGGGTTACTACCATCAGTTTGGAAGAATGGTGTAATTGTTAAAGTTCCGAAGAAGGGAGACCTGAGTGAATGTGGTAATTGGAGGGGAATCTCTTTGTCACCGATAGCTTTGAAAGTTTTCAGTAGAGTGTTGTTAAGTAGGTTGGAGCCGGTGGTTGAGAGTATTCTGAGGGATGAACAGGCTGGTTTTAGAAAGGGACGTGGTTGCAATGATCAGATCTTTATAGTTAGGCATTTGATGCAGCAAGTTAATGAAATGAGAGTACCGTTAAGTCTTTGTTTTGTTGATTTTGAAAAGGCTTTTGATAATGTTTCGAGAGAGACTAAGGGGAAGATCATGAGACATTATGGAATACCAGAGGAGTTTGTGAGGGTCATTATGAACATGCATGAGGGCACATTTTGTAAAGTGATGGTTGATGGTTGTCTGAGTGATTCGTTTGAAGTCAAGTCCGGAGTAATTCAAGGTGGTGTTCTATCGCCTTTACTATTTATATTGGTCATTGATTACATTATGAAACGCGTTGGAACAGAAACCGGTGCAGGTATACTTTGGGGAGAGAACAGGAAACTTTTGGATTTAGATTATGCAGATGATATAGTTTTGATTTGTGATGGGCCAGAAGAGATGCAGAGAGTGTTGGACTGTTTGGTGAGTGAAGGTCGCAAGGTGGGTTTGGTTATTAATTGTGGAAAAACTGAAATAATCAACATGAATATGGAAAATGCGCAGGAATATGTAATTGGAGGTATGGTTGTAAAGCAAGTTGATAGGTTTAAATATTTAGGTACTTATTTAGCCAAGGATGGTTCTTTGAACTTTGAATTCGAGGAAAGGTTAAAGAAGGCTAATCAGGCAATGTGAATGCTTAAAAATATTTGGGATAATAACAATTTTTCTGTGCATACAAAAATCAAACTTTATAAGGTAATGGTTAGGAGTATCTTAATTTATGGACACGAGTCTTGGTACAGCACAGTGACTATGGAAAATAAATTCTTGGTGTTTGAAAATAAAGCACTTAGAAGAATATTAGGAGTTAAGTGGTGGGAAAGGATACCAAATAGTAGAATTAGAGAAATAACGGGAGTGCAGCCGATCGATGAATATGTTAGATTCTCACGATGGAAGTGGCTAGGACATGTGTATGGGAAACAGGGAATAGTACGAGGTACACCAGGGTGGGTGGCATTTGGTAGGAGAGGTAGAGGAAGGCCAAAAGAGATGTGGGTGAGGACAATGAGACGGGAAGCTGGAGATGAGTGTTGGGGAGATCTTGAGGAGTTAGCACAAGATAGGATATGGTGGTGTGAGTTCATCGAGGCCCTATGCATCCCCGAGGGTGCCACAGGAAATGATATATATATATATATATATATATATATATATATATATATATATATATATATATAAGCCTATGCTAGCAGGAATATAAAATTTGCTGAAAGGATTTATGTTGTTGTAGAGAACGAGTGCATAGCAATAGTGTGGAGTATTAAGAAGCTTTACAGGTATCGTTATGGCATACACTTTACACTTGAAATTGATTATCAACCATTACGGTATCTACAGACAGCTACCCGTTCACATAGCAGGTTGATGAGATGGGGTATATTCTTGCAGCATTTTAGTTTCAGTGTATGTAACATTAAAGGTAGCGAAAATCTGAGCGCTCCTTTTTTAAGCACGTTGTGTTGAGTTCTATCCAAACAAAATATATTTTGTTCTTGTGTGAGGAGGTATTGTGATGCTAGAACTCAACACAAGGTTAGGTTTGAACGATTCGTTTGGAAGTTCAGGGTTTGTTTCGGTGGTCTGCCATTGATGAGGAAGTCGTGGCGGAATTTTGATGGGAACAGTGAGCAGGCTTGGGAATCAGTCACGCTGTTGGTATGAAGTAGATGCAAATTATCTTATCATTTTTTTGGCTTTCAAAGCCTCATTAGTTAACCCTCCCACACCTCCCCGTTCTGAACCTGTCAGGGTGACCCGATGGCACTTTGATAGGGCAGACTGGGATGGATTTAGAAATTATCTTGCTGATGTTCCATGGCAGTCTTTCTTCTCTAGTGATCCCAATTCTACCCAGTCCCACATTTGCGACTTAATACTAGCTGGTATGGATTTATTCATACCAAGTCAACAGTTCACTAAAAGATCGAACTCTCCAAAATGGCTTGATGGCAACTGTGCCAGAACAACAGCCCAAAAGTCATTAGCATATAACTCTTACTTAAAATAAAAAACATCTGAATCACTCTCGCAATTTAAAATTGCTAGAAATCATGCAAAAGCTGTATTAAATCTATCTAAATCAAACTTTCTTCAAAAGCAAGCATCAGAACTACTTAACAACCCTAATGACAATAGAATATTCTGGTCAACTCTTAATTCTTTCAATAATAACTTTAACAAGTCATCTTCCATTCCCCCACTAAAATCTTCAGATGGCGACATTACAAATGACCCACGTGGGAAAGCAGAAACTCTATCATAGACGATACCTGCCAAAATGTCCCAGTACTGGAACTTGATTCTCCCGAAATTGCCCCACTTAAAATACAGACAAGATACGTAAAATCCATCCTAGACAATTTACCTACGAACAAAGCTCCAGGCCTAGATGGAATTCCGCCAATTGTTTTGAAAAAGTGTTCCCCTGAACTTGCCTCTGTCCTAGCTAAATTATTCAGACTATGCATATGTACTTCTTTATTCCCAAACTCATGGAAAGAAGCCAATATCCACCCAATTCCGAAGAAAGGAAGTTCGTCTGACCCCTCCAATTACAGACCAATAGCTGTCACATCTTCTCTTGGTAAGGTATTTGAAACTTTAATTAATAAGCACATTGTTAAACATCTTGAATCCAACAACTTAATTAGTGATAGACAATATGGTTTTCGCCACGAAAGATCCACCATTGACATACTCAATCTCTTAACTCATACCATCTATCAATCAGTTGATCTTTTTGGAGAAACTCATGCAGTAGCTCTTGATATCTCTAAAGCTTTCGACAGAGTATGGCACCGTTCCCTGCTGTCCAAACTCCTTTGCTATGGACTAACGTCTTTTGTTCCTTTGATTTCTTCATATCTTAGTGACAGGAAAATAAGAGTAAAGTAGATGATGTATATTCCAATTTCCACTCCATGAACGACGGCGTGCCGGAGGGATCAGTTCTGGCGCCAACCCTATTTCTGGTTCATATTAATGATCTCTTATCTGTCACCCACAATCCCATTCACTCATATGCAGATGACTCAACACTACATAGTTCATTCACACTCAGACATCTATTTACAAAGCCTAATATCTCCACCTCTCAACTCAGTACAGCCATCTCCATAAATCAAGATCTATCTACAATCAGTGAATGGGGACAAAACAACCTTGTCTCTTTTAATGCTAGTAAAACTAAATATATACAGTTTACTAATAGACAGATATTGCCAGATTCATACATTACCTTCAGTGCTACTAGTATTCCCATCTCCAAAAGTATTGAAATTCTTGGTGTCTTACTTAACAGTGCCCTCAGCTGGACCTCTCATGTCAGATCACTTGCTGAAACCGCCTCAAAGAAACTTGGATTATTGTACAGAGTCCGTAACTTCTTCGCCGATGAGCAGTTAGCTATAATTTATAAGTCATGTGCGCTCTCAGCTTGAATATTGCTCACCCTTGTGGAATGATTGTGGAGAGGTTGCATTAAGACAACTAGACAAAATTCAGAACAAAGCTGTTAGAATCATTAACAACCCTGCCATTACATATAAACTATCTCCCCTGCAAGTAAGAAGGAATGTTGCCTCTCTTACATTATTTTCAAGATATTTTTTTGGCAAATGCTCAGACGAAGTTGCTTCCATGGTCCCACCTCTCCATGCCTTTCCTTGTGCTACACGAGCATCTGGTAGCGCTCATGACTGGAATGTCATATTGCAGAACTTCTGCCTATCAGAATTCATTCATTCCCCGAACTGCATCTCTCTGGAACTCGCTTCCCCAGAGTTGTTTCCTTCCAAACTTCAACCTACAGCTGTTCAAGTCTAATTGTTACAGATATTTTATGAACAGAGGATACCAGTAATCTGGTGTATGGATTATTATTTTTTTACTCATTTGTTTTTCCTTCCTCCGTTCTGTTATTTATAAAAAAAAAAAAAAAATCTGACAATAAAGGTAAATTAATCTGATGTCTGTGCACATGTGTGGATATAATAAAGATATTTCTCATAATGCGTTGCTTGGACGCCACGCCGGTGCTGGTATGAATGGCAGTCCAACAACCTTGATACTCTCTCATCACCTCGGAGTGATATTTTCCTCCGACAAAAAACTGCTAGTTACAAATTGGTGGACAAGGCAATAGTGTGTTGTGCTGGAACTTTTGGCTCTGCACTAATGTTAAATCTTTCACGTCAGTATATTTCTCTTACAAACTAGCTCTTGGGATCTCCAGCTATCTGAAGCTTGTTATCTGACGCCGCTATACAAGGAGTAATGCAGCATAATCTACCAAATATTAACAATTTTATATCATACCCTGAATGAAAGAAGATAGACAAATAATGTGACCACCACTTCGCATTTCATTCTCCCTCCCCTCCCTCCCCTCCCTTACCCCACTGTCGCACCGTCGCTCGTCCCCTCACCCACCTTCCCTTCTCTCTCTGATCCCTCCCTCCCAGACCGTCTTATTTCACTGTGACTTGCCGCGCATAAAGAAGCCAGCCTGAGGCACGGGGTACCTGAGAGTATATGATTAATTATGACCACGACTGTACATTGTTAGTGTTTAATTAGAGTAAATAGCAATTTGTACTGAGTTTTCCTATTTATATCATCGGAAGTTATTGAAAATATGTGTACGTACGAACAAGTCCATACGTTTGATAAGGAAATTGCACTTGTTTATAATTTTATGCTAGTTGATGAAATGGTACTAAATGTTGTATTGAAGTGAACTGTTAATACTTGAAATCGGATGAGTTGTGTGGTTAGTTGTTCGGGAATGTAATTAGTTTAAGGATTCTGTGTTCCTTGGGGAATGGGAAGTACCCTTCAGGCATGTAAATTTGCAAAAGTAAAAAAATTGCAGGAGTTCTTGTGTGCAGAGAGAGAGAGAGAGAGAGAGAGAGAGAGAGAGAGAGAGAGAGAGAGAGAGAGAGGTGGATTGTGGGTGTGCAGTGTTCACTACGAGTTCAAGTCTGGCACCATAGCAGTGTGGCTGTGTCGCAAGTGGAACATGGAGTACCAACTTTATTGTCAGTGATGGATCAGTTCGTCTGTGTTACGGCAAGAGGAAGTTTGAGTGTTGGTATTAAGTACGAGAAGTGACGAGTAATTGGTAGTGTTGTTTACCATTGCACAGCATGTTCATGAGGGTTTAAGCGGCTACCTGTATGTATCTTTATGTATATACTGTAGCTGGTTATTTACGGTATATGCATATTTATTTTAGCCTTTGGTTATCTGATCCCTTACTACTGTGTGATAAGGCTCACCAGGATGCATGACCCGGTTATTTTCTGAGCATGTGATATGCGTGTTTTCCTTAAGGACACACCATAGGTTCCCTGCAGCAAGTTTATTAATAATTCTTACAGCTTAGAGGCTACAGCTCTAAGCTCACATAATCTGTTGCTAACTGATCTGGCATTTATAAGTACTACATGCAGGGAGTCAGTCACTAGACTGACCGAGCCCCTAACCTGACAAGTTTCCCAAATGTCCAGGGTTTACCTGCCTAGTACTGAAAACAATTGGTGATGTCAGTGCAGTTTCTTGAGGCATCTGTTAGCCCCCTGTGGTATGTCTTCCTGCTGACTGAGAGGATGTTCACAGTGTGTTCTTTCTCTCTCCGTGGTGGCACCACAACAGAACCTACTTCTGGAGCATGACCTTCATGTGAACAACATTTACCCCACACAGAAGTTGATCATAAGGGAGGACCAGGATCACTTTGTCTCATAATTCTGCCCTTCCTCAAATGTTTAAATGCACTCTGTCTGGCAAGTTTATGTCTAGTCACCCATAGAACATGTATATTAGTCTACAAATAACACACACCTGTAGGGACATTCTTGTCCTCAAACCACTCCTTCATCCCAATAATCTTATAGAGTGCATAGTAACTGGCACGAAGACTAAATAAGATCCGTAAAAGAACAGCCTGACTACTCTTTAATTTTTAGGTCATGCACCCTATGCATTTGTTGCACTATTGTCTGTGTTGCCCACTTCTAGGGCATAAATCATTTCGCATAACCATAGAAATTATAGGCGTGTTTCGATTTCTCACACAAAACTTTTTTTTTTCTTTCTGTCTTAATCTCTTGAACCATCCTGAAACATAGCCGACGACACTTTGTGATCCACCTACAGCTCCATAGTATATCTCTTGATCTCTTACTTCGGAGTCAACCAATAAAGCCTCTTCCTTCTCAGGACAAGAAGTGCATACCTATTAATTGTCAGTTTTGGTACAGGCTGTACTAATTTTTTATCCCGTGATGGGAGAAAAGAAAACCACAATACCTGCCGTGGAAGCCCATATCAAACCAACAAATTGCTCAACAGACAGATTTCTGTAGCAAAAGTGAAGAGGAGTGGCTGGCACGAGAAAAGTAATGATAGGTCTCAGGTTAGAAGGAACTGAGACATTCATTGACCACTATGCCCAAGGAAGGGGGTGGACTTCTAACCAAGGCCATGGAGCTCCCTCTATCCTGCTAGATAGCTACTGGTTTAACGCATTTGTCCATTGACAGGTCTTCTTTTTATTCTAGACGGATGTCGAGACATGCCTCCTCATTTGATAAGACCAGTGAGGCTGCCGGTTTAGTTGCCGAGGATCCGGCCATGAATCAGATAGTAACGGAGTACATGGTGCCAGGAACAGATCATTATCATTGTATGACTCACACACACACACACACACACACACTAGGAAGGGAGGCCAACAAGAAAGACACAACAATCAGTGAACTAACAGTGGAATTGAGTACGCTTAGGAAGAAAATGAGTGAAATGGCAAGTACAGTAGTCAATCACAAGAGTATTATGGAAGAGTTCAAAAATGATACAAAGACAATTAGGCAAGTAAGCAGTCTGATAGACCAGAGCAGTGATACTGAGGAGAATATAACACAGGTGAATGAAGCTGTGCAAAGCTACAAAAATGATGTCGAAACCACGTATGCTGAAATGGTGAAAGTAAAGAAAGACTTAGAAACAAGGGTAGAGGAAAAAACATTAAAAAGGAAGTGAAAAGAATAATCCAAAACAACCCAAAGTTAGTCAGAGATTCCGTAGATATCAACAAATCTATAGTAATCACTGGTATAGAAGAGGAAGAAGTAAAAAACAAGATCACAAGAGACAAAAAGGAGATGGCAAATGTAATGAGCTAAGTATCAGAGGAAATCTGTAGTAAAGATATAGAGGAACACAAAAGGTTAGGGAAATACGAAAAAAGCAAGACAAGACCTCTAAAGGTAACTTTCCAGAGTGTAAACACTGTGGAGGAGATATTAAAAAATGCAGAAAATCTTATGGAAAAATGTATGGATAAAAAGATGCCTGACACAAGAGGAACTGGAATTACTGAAAGAGAAGAGGGAGGAAGCAAAAACAAAAAATGAAGGAAGATCAGAAGAGGAGAAGAACACATTTTTTTTTTTTTACAAAGTAATAGGATTGCAGGTACGAAAGTGGTACAGAAACAGGAGGGAATAAAAAGGAGGAAGGTAGCAGAACCATGTCATGACAAGTATATAAACAAGATGATAAAGTTGATGTACTCAAATGTGGATGGAATGGTATCTAAATTACTAGAGATGAATGATTATGTCAGAGAAAATGAACCACATATAATATGCCTAACTGAAACAAAATTAACACCAAGGATATCCAATGACACACTAAACTTAGAGGAATACAATATATGGAGAAGAGACAGACATTTAAAAAAAGGAGGAGAAATTATAATATTAACTAAGAAAAATCTAAGAGTCAATGAAATAAAACTAGATATACCATCACAAGTAGAACTGATTGCAGTAGAGATCAACACATCTGAAGGGAAAGTAATTGTAGCCAATTTGTACATGCCACCCAGATCAAACACATGGGAAAGAGACGAATATGAGGACATGGCAGAGAGTACAATTCAGAGTTTAAGATTATTACTACATAAAATGGACGAGAAATCGGAAAGTATTATACTAACTGGAGATTTTAATAGAAATATAAATTGGAGTACTCTAGATATAATTAGCCAAGAAAGCTGTTGGGACCAAAAACTCCTGGATCTCGTGCAAGACTTTTTCCTAACGCAACATGTGAGGGAAACCATCAGAAAAAGAGGACTCGATGTACCTTCAATGCTAAATCTAATATTTACTAGGCAAGAAAATGATATTGACAGTTTAATATATCACCCTCCACTTGGCAAAAGCGATCATGCAGTACTAAGTTACAACTTCAGGATAGCATATGGCATAGTTAACAGCAATGAAAGTTACAAAAAGAGCCTAAACTATAAAAAGGGTAATTATCAAGACCTAAAGAAGTATTTCTTAGAAGTTGATTGGGAAAATGAGCTTAGAGGGCAAGATTTAAATGCTATATATAAAAAATTCTGTGAATTTTATGAAATAGGAGTCCAGAAGTACATCCCACAGCACAAAGAAGCAGATAAGAAAATACAGAAATGGTTCAATACAGAATGTAAAAAATCAAAAGAAAGAAGAGATTTGTTATGGAATAGATACAGAGGACACAATAGTGAAAGGGCGTATAATAATTACAAACAGGCAAGAAACGATTATACAAGAATAAGGAGGGAAGCCCAAGAACAGTTTGAGGAGGATATAATAAATAAAAGTAGTGATCAACCAAAGCTGTTTTACAGCTACATCAGAAGCAAAACCGAAGTAAAAGATATAATACAATCCATTACGGACGAGGGGATCACCTATACACAAGAGAAAGATATTTGTGAAGCGCTAAATAAGAATTTCCAATTAGTTTTTACAGAAGAAAAAATTTTTGGGAGGGACTATGTGGAACATGCATGTCCACACATACTACCAGATATACAAATATCAGAAAAAGTAATACAGGAGGAGTTAAATAAATTAGACAGAGGAAAAGCAAGTGGTCCTGATGAAATTTCATGTTGGGTACTACGAGAATGTGCAAAGGAGTTAAGTAAACCATTATTTTTAATTTACAAGAAATACTTAAGTCAAGGTAAACTACCTGATATTTGGAAGAAAGCAAATATTGTCCCCTTATTCAAGAAAGGAAATAGACAAAATCCACTCAACTACCGACCAGTATCACTGACCAGTGTTGTAAGCAAGGTATTAGAAAAGCTTATAAGAAAAGCTTGGGTAAATCATCTAGAAAAACACAATACGATAAGAGAAAGACAGTTTGGTTTCAGAAAAGGAAAATCATGTGTTACTAATCTGTTGAGCTACTACGACAGAGTAACAAACACAATACAGGAAAGAGAAGGATGGGTGGACAGTATCTATTTAGATTTCAAGAAATCATTTGACACAGTACCACACCAAAGACTTTTATGGAAACTGTACCATCAAGGAGGAATTCGAGGCAAACTGTTTTGGTGGATGCAAGATTTTCTCATAAAAAAGGAAATGAGAACAGTACTAAGGGGAAACTACTCATCATGGAAAGAAGTGACTAGTGGAGTACATAGGGTTCAGTGCTGGCACCAATCATGTTTTTAGTGTATATAAATGATATAGACAGTAACACTGGAAATGAAAGTTATCTGAATATGTTTGCAGATGATGTAAAAATACAAAGGAGAATTACTAACACAGACTCTTGTAAAGAGCTACAAGAAGAATTAAATAAACTTCATGAATGGAGTAATACATGTCAAATGGAATTCAATGTGGACAAGTGTCATGTAATCAAGTTTGGTAAAAGTGGAAAAAGACCTGATTGTGATTATACGTTAGGAAATAAAACCTACACACATCAGAAAGAGAGAAGGACCTAGGTGTGATTATCAATAACAGACTATCTCTGGCTGACCACATCAGTGGGAGGGTACGGAACATGTATACACTGCTTACAAAGATGAGAATAGCACTCACATACATAAATGAAGACATGCTAAGAAGTATAATAACATCATTCATCAGGCCAACCCTGGAGTATGCATCAGTAGTCCGGAGTCCTCATCTCAAAAAACATAGACAAGATTGAAAAAGTTCAAAAGGCCACTACAAGTTGGATACCAAGCTTAAGGGATCTAAGCTACGAAGAAAGACTAAATAAACTGAATCTACCAACACTACAGGAGAGAAGGAAAAGAGGTGACATGATAATGCTATATAAATGCATATCAGGGAAGGAGAAAATAGACATAAATGATTACTTAACATATGTGAAAGCATCAGCAAGAGGACACTGCAAAAAACTGCATAAGAAGAGAGGTGATAAAGACGTAAGGAAATTCAGCTTCCCAAACAGAGCAATTGATCAGTGGAATGCACTACCGAATGAAATAGTGTGTGCCAAAACAATTCACAAATTTAAGGATATGTACAATAAATATGGTTTAAGACACGGTACAGTACGAGCTTGACTCATTCCTGTAAAGATACAATTAGGTAAGAACAATTAGGTAAGAACACACACACACAGAACCCTTGCAGTTTGATCTGGCCTTAGAACAACAAAATCACTAATTAATACTGCAAAAAATAAGTAGTACAACTTAGTTATTCTTTTAACAACCTCCCCTCCTTCCATGTCAACAGACTGATAGCTAGGATTATCAAATGAATAGCCTTATGGCAGAACAGGAGTCATATAATAAGCGATTTTGCAGGAAAACAGGATATTGTTTACAAGAATTTAATCAAACACTTCGTTGTATCAAAGGGCAGAAGCACAAGGGAGTTATGTGTTTGGTCCGTGTTGTCTGTCCTTCTGCGTGTCTCACTGACTGCTAGCATGGTTATTGGAAATCTGTTGGATGGGACTGCACCAAATAAAGCAAAGGACTGAGGACAATCAGAGGAACAAGCGATTATTCTTAGACCCAGAAAGGTAATTTCAAACTATTTCTTTGATCTTGACGAAAGTAGTTGGAAGGAGTGAGGGAGAAAAAAAAAATAATAATAATTTTAAGGTCAATCAGTCACGAAACAAGGTCAGATACTCATCTCTTCAGCTTAAATATGTTCGATTGGACGTGGACCAAACTTTCTGGAAGAGTTTTATTTTAGCCTCTGATGAATTTATCAGTCCTGCGGTGCAGGATGGTATCATTTTCGGCCACACGCTCTGTACCGTAGCTGTACTCAGGCTGTGTGTGTGTGGGGGGGGGGGGATGCGTGCATGATTAATTCCTCCTAGGCTATTTTGATAGATTTGAATGAAACTGGAAGTGTATGCAAAGAAACAAGAAAAAAATCTCAGAAATTATGAAAGAAAAGTAGATTTGGCTTTGATATCGTAGGATTTGTTGTATAATGGACTCATCTCCCGAATCCGATATTTGGCGAGCGCAACCCTCCAATGATTTTTGGAAGGGCCAGACCCCCCTCCAAAAGAAAAAAAAAAAAAAAACAGGAATATGGGGAAAGGGAGCAGATGGATTTGAACGAAATTTCTTGAGTGAGTTTGTCGCGTTCTTATGAAGGTCTTCTATTATATTCAGTTTTCCAATCAGAATTTTCAGGGAGTCAAACCCCATAGAGAAATAAAAATTCTAAGAAATAATGAAAGGAAGGCAGCTATTGCTTTGATATCGTAATATATGTTGTACAGTGGACTCTTATCCGTAATGCGATATTTGGTTAGTGTGGCCCTCCCTCAAGAAATGATCAGAAATTAGGGAAAGTGAGCAGATGGAAGCCAGTTCAGCTGGTTAGTTCATAATGTCGTCTACTATATAAAAATTTTCACCATTATTTCTAGGAGAGTCAGCCCCCTTCAAAACATTATAAAGGATACAAAACAAGGGAAGGAGGGCAGTTACGACATATCTTCGTACATATTGTACAATGGACTCCGTACATCTGTAATAGGATATTTGAGGAGCGTGACCCCCTCATGATAACTGGGGAATCAACCACCACCTACCTAAAAATAAAAATGATCAGAAATGGGGGAAATACTTGAATGAAACTTCCCAAAT
The DNA here is from genome assembly GCF_032717465.1 of Coenobita brevimanus. Taxonomy (NCBI): domain Eukaryota; kingdom Metazoa; phylum Arthropoda; class Malacostraca; order Decapoda; family Coenobitidae; genus Coenobita; species Coenobita brevimanus. Next base: position 31,591,978 of record NC_136986.1, read on the forward strand.
GAGTTCATTTGGTTACCGAAGAGGTTTTCCAATAATTTTTGTGTGTGTGTCCGACTCTGGGCATAGGCTTCACAGCCTGCTTTCAAGGCCCAGTAGCCCTCCTAGGTACCGCATACCTCTACATGTCACCACTTTGGCGCTAACACCCACCGTCCATATTGAATACAAGCTAGGGCTGTCTCATACAGGACTGTTGTATTGGTATTAGCGGGCGTATTTTCACGATATGTCGGCGGGTCTTCTCGTAGATCAGTAAAGTCTGATTTTTATGAAATTCAAACCCTTAAACTGTTCCCTGTCCCAGCGGGATTTGAACCCAGGTCCGTTAGGACTACAGGCCACCTCTCTACCGATTGAGCCACCGCCTCCCCAAGCAAAGAACTGAGGACAATCAGATGAACAAGCGATTATTCTTAGACCCAGAAAGGTAATTTCAAACTATTTCTTTGATCTTGACGAAAGTAGTTGGAAGGAGTGCAATTTTCAAGCCCTGACTCTTAAGGGGTCAGCCCCCACGCTCACACTTATTTTTTTTTTTTTTTTTTGGATAACAGAAGAAAGGAAGGAAAAGCAAATTAATACAAAAAACTAATCCATACACCAGAGTACAGGTGTCGTCCATTCATAAAAAATTTGTAACAGTTGGACTTGAACAGCTGTAGGTTGAAGTATGAGAGGAAACCACTCTGGGGAAGCAAGTTCCAAAGGGATGCAGTTCGGGGAATAAAAGAGATCTGATAGGCAGAAGTTCTGCAATATGGCAGTGTGCCAGTCCAGTTGTGAGCACTACCAGATGCCCGTGTAGCTCAGGAGAAGGCAAGGAGAGGTGGCACAATGGATGCAATTTCATCTCAGCATTTGCCATAAAAGTATCTGTAAAATAATGCAAAGGCGGCAACATTGCTTCTTACTTGTATGAGAGGTAGTTCATTTGTTATAGTAGGATTATTAATAATTCTAACAGCTTTGTTCTGAACTCTGTCTAGTTGTTTTAATGCAACCTCTCCACATCCATTCCACAAGGGTGAGCAATATTCTGGTTGAGAGCACACATGACTCATGTAAATTATAGCTAACTGCCCATCAGTGAAGCAGTAACGGACTCTGTACAATAATCCAAGTTTCTTAGAAGCGGTTTTGGTAAGTGATCAAACATGACAGGTCCAGTTGAAGGCATTGTTAATTGAAACATATTAAGAATTTCAATACCTTGAGTGATAGAAACATTAATAGCAGTCAAGGTAATATAGAAATCAGGCAATATCTGTGTATTAGTAAATTGTATTTATTTGGTTTCCCTTCCATTAAAGGAAACAATGTTATTTTGTCCCCATTAAGTGATTTTAGATAAGTCTTGGTTTATGGAGATAGCTGTACTGAGTTGTATGTTAGAGATACTAAAGTTGTGAATGGGTGTTTAAGTGTGAATGACCTGTGAAGTGTTGAGTCATCTGCACATGAATGGGTGGGATAATGGGTGACAGATAAGACATCATTAATATGAATTAGAAATAGGGCTGGAGCCAGAACTGATCCTTGTGGCACCCCAACATTAATTGAGCAGAGATTGGAATATACATCGTCTACATTTATCTTTCTGTCACAGAGATATGAGGAAATCAGGGGACCAAAAGATCATAGGCCATAGCAAGGGAGTTTGGATAGCAGGGAACAATGCCACACTCTGTTAAAATCTTTATAAATATCACGGGCTACTGCTTGAGCTTCTCCATGTTGGTCAATTGACTGATGGATGGTATGAGTCATGATCGAGTATATCAACAGCGGATCTTTTGTGGCAAAAACCACACTGTCTATCACTAATTAAGTTATTGGACTCAAGATCTTTAAGTATGTGCTTATTAATTACAAACTCAAATACTTTACTAAGGAAAAATGTGATGGCAATTGGTCTGTAATCAGAGGAGTCAAATGAACTTTCTTTCTTCGCAATTGGGTGGGTATTGGCTTCCTTCCAAGAATCGAATTAGAGAATGAAGAAGTACATATGCATAGTCTGAATAATTTAGCTAGAATAGGAGCAAGTTCTGAGGAACAACTGCAGGAATTGCATCTTGACCTGTAGTTTTGTTGGTTGATAAATTATCTAGGATGGATTTTACATATCTAGTCAGCATCTTAAGTGGAACAAATTTTGGAGAGTCACGCTCTACCACAGCGACGTTCTGGCTGACTTCCTGTAAGGTAGAATTTCTAGTAAATGTACGGTACTGGCAAGGATGTTCACTTTACCATGTGAGTTATATACAGGTATAGTGTTACTATATGATTTTAGTGAGGGAATGGATGATGACTTGTTAAAATTATTACTGAAAGAATTGACAGTTGGCCAGAATATTCTGCTTTCATTAGGACTGTTTACTAGCTTTTTTTTTTTTATGCGAGGAAGAAGGAATCAAAGGCTAGGAGCCCGCAAAACAGTTCCTTCCAAGATAAAATAAGAAACAATACAAAATGCAGCCAAATTCAAGATCCGTTCATTTCGAGATACCTAGACACACTGCATTTGAAAGACTGGAGACCATAGGAAGTAGCAAATACGCACAGAGGGAGACAGTTCCACAGTTGACTTGTTGCATAAATGATGGACTGGGAGTAACGGTTAACTCTTACATTAGAGAGTTGAACAGAAAAAGGGATGAGAGTTTGTTGCTAGAAGGATGCTACACACCCGTCGTAGAGATGGAGGAATGCAAGCAGACAGTTCAGAGGAGCAGTGACCATGGAGGTAGCGATGGAAAAGAGATAAAGAGGCATCAGCAAAGAGACAGAGGTTGAAGGAAGCCAGTAAGAGGAAGAGAGTTAATGAGACAAAAAGCCTTTGACTCCACCCTATTAAGATGAGCTGTATGTGGGGAGCCTCCCCACATAAGAGAGTTGTACTCCACACAGGGGCAAATAAATTCCATGTATAAAGTCAACAACTGTGCAGGGGTAAAGAAGGTACAGAGTCAGCTTAGCACACCTAATCTCTTGGAAGCAGATTTTACCAGAGATGTAATATGATCTTTCCAGGAAAAATCCCGAGTGAATGAAACCCCAAGCATGTTCAAGGATGATGCTGGATTAAGCTGGATATTATTAACTCGCCATTTGCCAGCAATTTTAAGCCCTATGGGTTGCCTCCGTGCCACCAATTATCTGATCTCTTTTTTTATTGGCTAAAATGTTAGATTTTGATGTGAAAACAACGAATTTCACTATTAGAATTCTCATCGAAGCTCGGAAATGGGTTTTATTGAGTCCTGCATACTCATATACAGGTATACCCGCTCTCTCATGCTCACCACGTAGGTGAGAAAAAACCGTTTTCTATGTAAAGTATACTCAGGTATTTATGCTGGGAAGGTATAGTAATGTTCAGTACACTTTTCTGATTACTTATTACTTCAATATCTATCATAATTTGCATGTCTTTCTCACTGTGAATGCATTATCTTACACTTACTTGAAGATAGGTACAACCTGACTTCATTATGTACAGTCCTGGCACTTACAAGAAGGTATTTACAACTTGACTTCACTATATAGTCTGTACACTTACAAGAAAATATTTACAACTTATGTGAAAAATACCTACAAAATGCCTCCACTATGTACAGCACTGGGTGAGGCACACAGGCAGAGCGAGCGTGAGGGGGGGAGCGAGTGTATGGCCTTGACAGCCTGCGGGATGGTAGAGGAATAGTTACTATACATGCCTGCCAATTTATACCCACAAATCTTGAAAAATGCGGTTACAGAGAATTTTTTTATTTTAAATCATTTTAAAACGGCACTGGCACTGGCCGTGGAATTATGTCAGACTGTTTTAAAACGGCACTGGCACGTGGGGGGTTAACCCCTTAACCACGGGGCGTCACTTTCGTGATGCTTGGGAGCAAGGGATCATACCACTGGGCGTCACTTTTGTGATTCTGTGTTATTTTGAATTCGCCCGGGCTTTCAAGTGGTGACTTGTATCATCTATCCGTACTGCCAATGTCCAACACTAGTCAGCACTCCTAATCTCATCTGTACTCCCATCCATTGTTGACAATTTAGCCATTTCTCCCCGTTCTTAACTCTCCTCCCTACCTCCCCTCCATTAACCTCTCCTCTCGCCTGCCCGGCCGTGCTACGCTAAGTAAATCTTCCCTGGAATTTTCCACTGATTTCATCCATTGAAATAAACCCTATGCCCTATTCTTATACCAAATAATATATGCAAGAAAGAAATAACGTAAGTGATAGTGCCATACACCTGGAATGGGCTAATTATCACCTGACAACACCTCATCTGCACTCGTTCGCTAATTTTCATTGTCTATTTCCCCTTGAAATATGCCGTATAATCTATTCTCGTCATAAAAATATATATAAGAAAGGAAGGGAGAAGCCTAAGTGATATTTACATTCACCTGGAACTACCTAATTTATAATGTATTGTCTAGATTTCCTGCCAATCATTTCATTGCGTATATTTTAACAGCTTTCACCCCGCTGACATTGGCAACATTGCACTTCCCCTAGGCAGGCCACCACACTGTATTCAGTTTACTGTCATCTTTCAAGGTGAAAGCACGTCGGATTCGCGCCTCCCCAATTCTGCCGCTTATTAGCCTCATGCAAAGGGCCCTGTGACCTCTACCCCCTACTAAACCTCGTGTGGAAAGAGGTAAAAGGCTAAGTGACTGCTGTGGATCGTGAGGCTAATTTGTCAATGAAAATGATAGACAGTGACTACGATCTTTCTGGTGACTAAAGCAGTGCAAGTGGAAAGGTAAATAATGTGTAAATAATGTGTAAACAGCAAGTGAAAGCAATGAATGTAAATATAAGTGAACAGTGGAAAATAGTTTTATAAGTTACTGCAAGTGACTGCATAACACAGTGTAAATAAACTAGAAATGTAAATAATGTAAATAAAATAGAGAATGTAAATAGAAATGTAAATGAGTAGTAATATAAGAATACGAGTATATTTACTAGGAGTAATGAAAGTGAAAGTTTCACTCTAGCATGTATGAATACTATGAGTTATGAAAGTGAAATTGAAAGTGACAGATTCACTCTCAATGCTAGTATACAGGACGAGAAAGTCAATGCTACGTATTTTACTGAAAGAGAAATTGAATGCCTACAGTGACAATAAACTACAATTACTGAAGGAAACTTATGGATAAAGACTGTGTATATATTAATAGAAATATAAACTGTGAGTGTTTTTATGAATAATAAATGACAGAACACCAGCGGCGAACGATGTAAACTGAGAATGTCATATGCGCTCGCAATTTTCATTGCTTTCACAGTGTTTTCTTTGTTTGGAGTATGGATTCCAAACGATTTGAGAATCATAGAATAGTGTTTCTAGTGATACTATCAGCTGTGGTAATCATATTATGGGTTGTCGGGAAGTGTAAAGTGGAGACTTCGTTACCCAACTTCAGAGGTCTCCACAAGTCCTACGGTACTCGACGAAGGCTCAACAAACATCCCAGGAGAAAACTGAAGGTATGTGCCATAGGCATATCTAATTATAATATTCTAGGACTAATAACTGTTTTTTGGCAAATATTTTTAGAGAGTCTGTCGGAGAGCGAATATGCCCGCGAGACACGCAAGTCGGGCAAAAACAACCCTGCGGTTTAGGGGTTAAAAATTAGTTGGTACTCCTGTGGAAGACCTTCTAGGATTGATAGGTGTAAAAACAGAGTCTTTGATGCATTAAAAACAACAAAATTATTTTTACCCCAGTTAGAGATACGAGCCAAGTCAGACAGGAGTGCTTAGCATCATCCCTTGTTTGTTGAAGTAACTGCTGGGATGGACATTGCAGGAACCAAATGGAAAGGTGCAGGGTGGAATCATCAGCGTAAGAGTGGATAGGGTTACATGAACAGCTTAGAAGATCATTGATGAATGAAAGGAAGAGAGTTGGTGATAGGACAGAGTCCTGAGGAACACCACTGTTGGTAGATCTAGGAAAAGAACAATGGCTGTCTACAACAGTAGCTACAAAACGACCAGAAAGGAAGCTGTAGGTGAAGGCACAGATAGAAGGATAGAAACCATAAGAGAGCAATTTGGAAATTAAAGATTTATGCCAGACTCGATCGAAAGCCTTTGAGATGTGTAGTGCAATGGCAAAGCTCTCGCCAAAGTCCCAGAAGTCTGAAAGGTAGGTGAGTTGATCGCCAGTGGAGCGTCCCTGATGGAAGCCATACTGACGATCAGAAAGAAGGTTATGACAGGAAAGATGTTTTAAAATTTTTCTGTTAAGAATAGACTCAAAAACTTTTGAGACACTGGATGTTAAAGCAAATTGGATGATAGAGAGTTGGGAATGGTCACCCTTCTTTGGGACTGGCTGAATGAGAGTAAACTTCCAGCAAGAAGGAAAGGTACAAGTTGATAGACAAAGATGAAAGAGTTAACCTAGGCAGGGTGTAAGCACAGAAGCACAGTTCTCGAGGACAACAGGAGGGACTCCATCAGACCCGTATGCTTTGTTGGTAATGAGGCCAGTGATGGCAGAAAATACATCTGCTGAAGAAATTATAACGTCAGCCATGAAGAAGTAAGAGGGTGGAAGTGATGGTGGAAGAGCACTGAAGTCGTCTAAGGTGGAATTGGAGGAGAAAGTCTGAGTGAAGAGATCTGCTTTATCAGTAGAAGAAATAGCTACAGATTCATCAGAATAGAAAAGAGGAGGGAAGGATGATGAGGTAAAGTTGTTAGAAAGGTTTTTGGCAAGGTGCCAGAATGATTGGGAAGAATTCGAGTTGGAGAATTGAGAACCTTTAGTATGGATGAAATTATTTTTAGCAGAGCGAAGAACAGACTTAGAATGATGCCAGGCAGAAACATAAAAATGATGTGATTCAGGGGTGGGTTGGCTCTGGTACCTTTTATAGGCACTCTCCTTGTTGCACACAGCATTAGAACAAGCGTGATTAAACCAAGGATTTCTTGCTGAGTCAAAGGATATGAGAAAGGAATATATGCTTCCATGCCCGACAGAATAACGTCTGTAATGTGCAAGGTACATTCAGATGGCTCCCGGCTATGGAAGCAATAATAATTCCAGGGAAAATCAAAGAAGTACTGCCTGAGGGCCTCCCAATCTGAAGCTTCAAAGTGCCATAGTTGACGTTTCTTTGGAGGGTCCACAGGCCTTACCAGAGCGATAGGACAGGTCAAAATAATAAGGTTGTGATCAGAGGAGCCCAACGGAGAGAAAAGATTAACAGTGTAAGCAGAAGGATTAGTTGAAAGGAAGAGGTCAAGTAGGTTGGAGCTCTCTCCAAGGCGGTCAGGGATACGCGTAGGGTGCTGTACAAGCTGCTCTAGGTCATTAAGGATAGAAAAGATGTAGGCTTGTTCACCAGGTGGATCCGTGAAAGGAGAGGAGAGCCAAAGGTGGTGGTGAACATTGAAATCTCCTAGAATGGAGATTTCAGAGAAAGGAGAAATGGATAGAATGTATTCTATCGTAGAAGTAAGATAGTCAAAGAATTTTTGATAGTCAGTGGAATTAGGGGATAAGTAAAGAGTGCAGATATATTTAGTCAGAGAATGACAGGAAATCCGAAGCCAGAGAGTAGAGAATTCAGAAGAATCAAGTTCAGGAACACCAGAGCAAGATAAGTCCTTGTGTACATATACACAACAGCCACCTTTGGCTTTGAAATGAGTATAGAGAAAGTAGAAGGATACAGAAAAGGGTTTACTGTCAGTTGACTCAGACAGCTGAGTCTCAGTTAAGAAGAGGTGAAGTTTAGAGGAGGAGAGGTGATGTTCAACAGAGAGAAAGTTAGAGGAAAGGCCGCAAATGTTGCAGAAATGAAGAAGAGAGTCAGACAGTTGTTCAAGGCAACTCATAGAGTCGTCACCGGGAGAGGGGCAGATGGTGGGGGAGTTTATGCCCCCCCTTCCCGGGGACTCCGAGGCAAGATTTAAGTGCGCCATTTTCCTTTTTTTTTTTTTTTAAATTTTGAAAAGGAAGTGCAGTGTGTACTGTGCATGTAGTTTGGTGTTGACAGTTAGAGAAACTTGTATTAGAGAACATGCTGGCCTATTCTCTGTGTAACTGAAACACTGAAAAAGTTCAGCAAAGGGGGGTGGTCAGGAACTAGTCCCAAGGGCTGATGAAATGGGAGCTCCAGCTCTCCCTGTCATCAGCTTTCCACCCACCTTGGGATTACTGCCCTGCTCTACTGGTGCTACAGTCTACTCCTCATAGTAGGACAGGAGTATTGTCACCACTTGGATGCTTGGTTGTGAAAAGAGATTGATTTTGCGAAATTTATTACTGCTTTTGCGTGGTTTCTAGCTATTTCAAATTGACGAAGAGATTCAGAAGTTTTTTATTTAAGTAAGAGTTACATGCTAAGGACTTTTGGGGCATTGCTTTGGCACGGTTGCTGTCAAACCATTTTGGGGATCCCAACCATTTAGTGGACTGTTGACTGGGTGCGAAAAATTCCATAACAGTTTGTACTAAGTCATTCATATGGGACTAGGTAGAATTGATGTCACTGACGAAAGAGTGCCATGGAATATAATGCAGATAATTTCTAATTCCATCCCAGTTTGCCCTATCAAACAGCCATCTGGTCACTGTGAAAGGATAGGAATGGGGAGGTTTTGGGAAACGGACTGATGAGGCTTTGATGAGGTTGTGGTCGGAGGATACAAGTGGTGACTGTACTTCTGTCCTGTGTTGGTCTGGATTGTTTTTCAGGAAGAGGTCCAAGAGACAGGCATTTTATGGTCAGGCTTATCTGATATTCTGGTTGGTTGTTTTACCAAGATTGTGAGATTAAACGATTCTGCAAACAGCTCGCATTCTAGACCAGTATCGCCAGTCTTGGCAGAATGCAATAACCATTCAACAGTACTGATGTTAAAATACCCAAAACGGTAGTTTCAGTGGTAAGGGAGAGGTTAAGGTCAGTCAACTTGCATGGATATGAAGTCAAATACGCTAGGTTCTGAACAAACATTGACAGAGCGATAAACTACACAGATAATTATATTTGGTAATATTTAGATAATTTAATTTATGTAGTGAATAATCAAAATTAGCTGAACTGAAGTTCAAAACAGTGTCAATTGAAAATTTGGAGTTGATATAACAACAGGTGCAGCCCTTGTTATGGAAGTTTTTGAGGAGATGGTAACCAGGAAAACAAAATAGGGATATGTCGGTGGAGGGAGAGATTTGGGATTCTGTGAGGAACAGGACTAGAGGGGGTATTGATTGGAGGAAAAAGTGAACGAAATTCAGATTCGTATTAAGACCACGGATATTAGTGAAATATAAGGCTAAACCCATGCCTCTCCGCTGACTAACATGAACAGTGTTTGCAGCAACCACTATCGACAGAGTCGCTTGATTGCAACCAGGAGGACCCTGTGTCGCCAGCCCTAGCTTGCCGGTTGTGGCAATCCGAGATACCACCGAATGCAGCGGCAATTGTTTAGGGGTGATGGAACTAGAAGTGTGACATCCAGTGTGCCTCTAATGTGGTGCAGACAGCTGAAGGTAGATATATTATCAGAGTATGCTGGCCTACTCTCTGTGTTAATAAAAACACTGAAAATGATCAGCAATGGGAGATGGTCAGGAACAGGTCCTGAGGACTTGTGAAACGGGAGTCCCAGCTCTCCTTGTCACCAGCATGCCACCCACCTCGGGAATACCACCCTGTTCGACTGTTGCTACAGTCTAGTCCCTGTAAAAATTCTCAGAAACAGTGAAAATAGGGCAGATATGACTTTGATATCTGAATGTATGTTGTACAAGACTCTCATCCGTAACACAGTATTTGGAGATTGTGAACGCCCAGTAATTCTTTGAGGGGTCAGCCCCTCCCAGGAAAAAAAAAAAAAAAAAAAAAAAAGATCATAAGAAGGAGAAAGTGGGCAGAAGAATTTAAACGAACTCAGCATACATGTCGCAGGATTAGCAATGCAATTTCCATGTTTTTTCTGAATGCACAAGAAGAAATTGCACATTGATATTTGGGGAGGGTGACCCCTCTCAATGATTCTTGGGGGCTCAGGCCTTTACAAAATAAAATCATAAATAAGAGAAAGATTTCTCGGGGGGAGGGGGGGGGTCAGCCCCATACTGAAAATGAATAAAAAATAGGAAACAGATCTGAATAAAACATCCAAGGTGAGTTCGTCTGGTTACTCCAAAGGACTTCCACTATATACAGTTTTCCAAACATTCTCTTCAGGAGAGTCAGCCCACTACCCAAATTAAAAATTCTCAGATGCAGTGAAAGAAAGGGAGATATGGCTTTGATATCTTAGTACATGTACAGTGGACTCTAATCTGTACTGAGATATACAATAAAAATGATCACAAACTGGGGAAAGATTTAAAGAACATTTCACAGGTGACTTCGTTTGGTTACTGGGAAGGCCTTCCACAATATAGATTCTTCCGACCATGATTTTTAATTGTGTCAGCCTCCTCGGGAAATTAGAAACTGCACAAATTTGTGTAAATATTGCAGATATGGTTTTGATATCTTCGTACATGTTGTACAATGGAATCTCACCTGTAATGTGATATTTAGGGAGCATGGCCAAAAATAAATATCCGTACGATCAAAGATAGGGGAAAGTAAGCACATGAGTTTGAACAAAATCGGCATAGATATAACAGGATTAAGTATGCAGTCCCATGTTTTCTCTGGATGCACAAGAAGAAACATCGCTTCTGCTTTATCTTATTTTCAGCCCAATAGGTAAAAGATCAAGTCATGAGGTAAGATCAGCTTAGATTTAAATCAAGCTTGGTGGAAGGGTTGAGGATCAGGTAAGGATAAAGTAAATTAATTCTGAGAGCAGTCAGTCAAAGGTTAAGGGCAAAGGGCAGGGTTAAAGATTTGCATTAAGGCCTTTCTATAGGATAAGAGGACATTTGTTTCTTAGCACCTTTTTATCAGTTTCGAAGCCTGGAAGGGAATATTGGTATAAATAACTGATCAGAAGCTGAGGAGCTGCTTCAGTTCATCGCATCTACATAATCATTTTCATTTTATTTTTATTTTTTCATTACGATAGGATCTACTGTATAACCCCAGGTGCCCACCGATCGCGCGGCATGGGAATTGGACTGACTGACTGCATTTTGTTTTATCACAGTAGTTGTATTGTCACCATTCTGAAACCAGTGGAGGGAGAGAGAGAGAGAGAGAGAGAGAGAGAGAGAGAGAGAGAGAGAGAGAGGGAATGGGGCGAGGAGAGGAGGCAGAGAGATTAGATGATGAGTTATGAGATACTGAAGATGATGAGCGAAGGCTGAGAGAAAAGTCGGGACGAGGGGCAGGAAGGAGAAGAGAGGATAAAAAGCCCCGAAGGAAGCGAAAGAAGGAAGGAGAGAAAGGAAAGAAAGAGGGAAAAAATGGAAGAGTAAGAAGTAAGAGAGGGAGAGGGTAAGAGAGAGCAAGTAAAGAAAGGAGAGAAGGACACAGAAATGGAAAAGAAATAGAAGGATGAACTAGGAAGAGAATGTCATGGGAGAGGAAGAGAAAGAATGACAGGAAACTGTAAAAGAAATGAGATGGATAGACAGGAGAGAGAGGAAGAGAAGAGTAAATGATACGAGAGAATGGAAGAGGAGGAAAGCAAATGATAAGACAGAGCAGGAGGAAGGTAGTAAGTGATATGAGAGAGAGGAGGAGTGTAGAAAATGATAGGACAGAACGGAAGAGAAAAGCAAATGATATGAGAGAGCAAGAGAAGAGCAGTAAATGAGAGAGAGGAAGAGATTATTAAATGAGAGGAGAGATACAGGAAGAGGAGATTAGTGAGTGACAGGAATGAGAGGAAGAGGAGAATAGTAAGTGGTAGGAGAGAGGGGAAGAGGAGAACTGTAAGTGACAGAGAGAGAGAGAGAGAGAGAGAGAGAGAGAGAGAGAGAGAGAGAGAGAGAGAGAGAAGAAAAGCTGATGATAGAAGAAGGAGGAACTGGAGGAAAGTAAAAGATAGGAGAGACAGGAAGAGGAGAATAGTAAATGTTATGACAGAAAGGAGGAGATAAGGAAAAGGAAAGGATTGAGAGGTAGAAAGGGAAAGCAGAGGAGAGAGGAATAAAATAACGTTACAATAAAGGAGGATGAGAAGCCGAAAAGTGTACTAAGTGATGAGAGAGGAAGAGGAGGAAAGAAAATGAAAGGAGGAAGTGAGAAAACGATAATAAGAGGAGAGAGAATCAAAAACTAAACGTAAGCACTAATTAAAGAGCTAAAAGAAAAGCTAATTTACTACCGAAGAACGTGCTTAAGTTACTGAGGTAGAAAAAGTAATATATAATACTAAACCATATTTTTTTTCTTTTCTAAACATGCAAACAAGTGTGAAATAAATCAGGATACATTCATTTCCATTTATCAGGGTACATTTTACTCGATTTTCTGGAGGTCATTTACCGAACTCAAGAAGCTCCACTCCAGACCCACCCCTCAAGTTAACTCTAGGCTATTCGGACAGCAGATGGACGGCTTGTGTTGGGGGGAAGTGAGTATAGAGCTCGTTGGGCTGAGTACTTAGAGAAGCTGTATATGGCTGAACCTCCTGGTGGACAGCTTCCATCAGCTGGTGTACAATCATTGACTGCTGTCTCACCAAGCTGTGCCTTCTCTAGATGAAATCAAGAAGGCAGTGACTAGGTTGAAAATTGGTAGAGCAGCTGGTGTTTGTGACATCCCAGCAGAACTGATCAAAGCTGGGGACGAAGCCATGATCAGGGGAATACATGCAGTCATAGAAGCCATTTCTCAGGCTAGTATAATTCTTCCTGGCTGGAGAAAGGGTTTCATCACCCCATCTGGAAAGGAAAAGGAGACCAGCATGACTGTAGTAACTACAATGGTATTACAGTGCTCAGTGTGCCTGGCAAATTTCTTGATCACATTCTCCTGATGCGTATCTGGCACCATCTGCTAAAGTTTCAGAGGCCTAAGCAATCCAGATTCAAGCTCAAAAAGTCTACTGTTCACTGTATCCTAGCTCTTCAAGTTCTTGTGGAAGGCTGTCTTGAGGTTTGACAAGGTCTGCTAGCAGCCTACATGGATCTCAAGAAGGCGTTTGACTCGGTAAACCAGGAGGTACTATGGGATCTCCTGCGATTCCGTGGGATTCCTGCAGGGATAATCCGGCTGATTGCTGTCTTGTACACAAACAGTGACAGTGCTGTCAAGTGTGTGTGTGTGTGGAGGGGGGGGGGAACATTCGACTTCTTCCCAGGATATTCTAGTGTAAGACAGGGATGTGTCCTTACCCCTGCACTTTTCAACACATGTATGGATTGGGTACTGGACCAGGCTGTTAGTCGAAGTCACTGTGGGATATCAATTGGCGATTTCAGGGTTAGTGACTTTAATTTTACTGATGATGCAGTTATCCTAGAAGAGTCACTGGAGATGCTACGGAGTGCCCACGAGGAATTTCACAAGAATGCGAAGCCACTGGGATTATAGGTCTCTTGGGCCAAGACCAAGGTCAAGGCATTTGGTGGCTTGTTGGATGAATCAGTTTAGTCAGTCCAAGCATGTCGTGAGGATATAGAAGTCTTGGAAAGATTCACTTTTATTGGTAATGTGGTCCATAACAATGGTAGATCAGACAATGAGATCTCTCGTCACACTGGTCTGGTCTACGGGTTAATGGATTCACTCAATATGGGTATTTGGTGCTGTCGTTATTTGTACAGGACGAAAGTTCCCATCTTTAAGGTGCTGGTGCTCCCTGTCTTACTTTATGGCTGTAAGACATGGACACTAACCAGTGACTTGGACTGGTAAATTAACTCCTTTGGTACTGTCTTCGCAGAATCATGGGTTATCACTGGTACAACTAGGTGCGTAACGAGCAACTGCTCCATGAGACTGAATCAAGGTCTATTACCCACATAATACACCAATGCTAATGGGCATGTGGCCTGCTTTTCAGAGGCTGATCCTATTGACAGGGTGATCTCTGAACAGGTTAACCTAGGGTGGAGGAGGCCAAGGGGAATGCCACGTAACTAATGGCTGGAGCAGATCGATCACTAGTGTTGGGAGACACTTAGAGGAGGAAGAGTCACTACCTGGAGAATTGCACAGAGGGGCCTGCATATGTGGATTCAGAGGGTGAGTAAGGCTACGCGCCCCGTGGCGCATTGATTGATTCACAGTCAATTAAATGACACACTTTGGAAGTTTGCTCCAGAGTCAGCCAGTTAAGTCTTAGGAAGTCTTACAGCATTGATTTTTTTTTTTTTGCCATTGAACCCATTCTCGTATGACTTTCTCAGTTAATTTAGCCCATCAGCTCCCAGAGTTCCAGTGCAAGGGATTATGCTGGATGGGCACTAAGCGTACCGCCCTCCGCCTATCAGCTCATAGGCACAAAACTCATAGATCCCTACCCCGGGATTCTCTTCTCTATTAAAATTGAAAATGCCCATTTCCGTCCTATAATGAGGATGATGGGTGCGAATGGGTTAAAGAAACTTATAGATTTGCTAGTGTTTAACCCATTAGCTCCCAGAGTTCCAGTGTGAGGGGTTTTGCTGGACGAGTATTATGTTTACAGCCCTCTGTCTATCTGCTCATAGTCACGAAGCTGACAGGTCTCTACCTCGGGGTTCCTTTCTTTATGAGATTTTGAAAATGCTCATTTCCGTCCTATACCAAGGACTTTGGGCACAATTGCTTTAAAGAAACTGATAGGTTTGCCAGTGTCTAATTGACTTACCATCATTTGGAACAATAATAAATATCCCAGCCATGAGAGACGTTATTTGGAGTGTGGTTTTTGATGGAAGAAGAGATACTTCTTTGTTGTCAGATCTTCATTATGAAGGTGGGTTTGAGCACTGTTCCGGAATCCGAGGTGGAAATCTTGGTGTTCCTGAAAGGTTCACCTTCAGTGGTCCATCCAGTATCTTATTTTTCTGGAAGTGACTAATGTCAAGGTCCAGATTGGTGGAGGGATCGAGGATTTGTACAACTGAAACGCTTGATGGTTGGTGATTGGGTCTTGTCCAAACTGAAAATCACTCAATTTGATTTTCCACTCGAAACTAATACTATTTTCTGAGTAGGGTGCGCACGCATGTGTGCGTGTGTGGGGGGGGTATTTGATCAAAGTAATTTGTAGTAATGTTTATTTTGTTCAACTCGTTCGCTGAAATCCATGTTAGGAGTTCGTTGAAATATATTTTTTTTTCTCAAGATTATAATGACAGTTTTAATTAACCTTTTCTTCCGAAACAAAGAAAAGTCTGCACTTACATATTTCATATCTATTTGCCGACTTAGGGAGCTAAGCTGTCCTTGGAACTTTTAATTTACCTGATATTATGGAATGAGAAGAGAAGTTACTGATATAAATAATGGACAGTGATATGAAATTTGTGGAGAACAGTATATAAATTCAGTTGATACGTCATCTCATCCAGGTGTAGGGATTTAATCCCCGAGCTAGGCAGCTAAGGCCATATAGCCTCACAAGGTAGCAGGAGCGCACTACTCCCAGCACGGCAGTCCTGGGTGAGGCTCGAACTCACGACCCCCCGGTCACGAGCTCGATGCTCTCCCTCTGAGCCACCCATCAGTTGTAATTAGCAGATTTAGCGAATTTAAGCATATCATCCCAAGGAATCGAGTAATATGAGTATTAATTGATCTGATACTTGATGAGGAAACACAGTCGATCTTATCATCATTCTACCTGCTCCTGCATCCATTTTTTCATCTGTATTCTTCTCCTTGCTCATCTTATGATCTTTTTTTGTACAGTATTTCTGTACCAATTTTCATTCCTCTTTTTTTTTTTTCATGGTGTGTCCTTAACCCCTTAACCGTGGGGCATCACTTTCGTGATGCTCGGGAGCATGGGATCATACCTCGGGGCGTCACATTTGTGATTCTGTGTTATTTTGAATTTGTCCGGGCTTTCAAATGGTGGCTTGTATCATCTATCAGCACTACCAGTGTCCAGCTATACTCACTTCTGCTAATGTCACCTGTACTCCCATCCACTGTTGACAATTTAGCCATTTATCTTCTGTCCTTGACTTCCCCCCTCCTTACCTCCCCACCATTACCCTCTCCTCCCACCTGACCAGCTGCGCAGCGCTACACAAATGCTGGATGGATTTTTCAACTCATTTTAGCCATTGAAATGTGCCCTTTGCCCTATTCTTATATAAAATAATGTATAAAAGAAAGAGAAAACGTAATTGATACTGCAATACATCTGGAATGGGCTAATTATCACCTGACAACACCTCACATGCACTCGTTTGCTAATTTTCCCTGTTTATTTCCCTTTGAAATATGCCGTATGACCTGTTCTCATAATAAAAATATATGTAAGAAAGGAAGGGAGAAGCCTAAGTGATATTTACATTCACCTGGAACTACCTAATTTATTATGTATTGTCTAGATTTCCTGCCAATCATTTCATAGCATATATATTAGCAGCTGTCACCACGCTGACATTGGCAGCCCTTCACTGGCCCTAGGCAACAGCATTCAGCTTACTGTTGTCTTTCAAGGTGAAACCATGTCGGATTCGCGCCTGTCCAATTCCGCTGCTTTTTAGCCCTATGCAAAGGGCCCTATGACCTCTACCCCTACTAAACCTCGTGTGGAAAGGGGTAAAGGGCTAAGTGACTGCTTTGGAAAGCGAACTGGTTAATTTATCAATGATATTGATGGACATTGACTATGATCTTTCTGGTGACTCTAAAACAGTGCAAGTGGAAATGCAAATAATGTGTAAATAATGTGTAAACAGCAAGTGAAAGCAATGAATGTAAATATAACTGAACAGTGAAAAATAATTTTATAAGTTACTGCAAGTGACAGTGCATAACATAGTGTAAATAAAATAGAAATGTAAATAAAATACAGAATGGAAAAAGAAATGTAAATAAGTAGTAATATAAGAATACGAGTATATATACTAGGAGTAATGAAAGTGAAAGTTTCACTCCAGCATGTATGATTACTGGGAGTTATGTAAGTGAAAGTGACAGATTCGTTCTCCACGCTAGTATACAGGACGAGAAACCGAATGCTACGTATTTTACTGAAAGAGAAATTAAATGCCTACAGTGACAATAAACTACTATTACTGAAGGAAACTTATGGATAAAGACTGCAGATATATACAAGTGTTATATAGTAATAGGAATATAAAGTGTGAGTGTTTTTATGAATAATAAATGACAGAATACCAGCGAGGAACTAGCGCAAGTGGGAAACTCGTACACGCTCGTAATTTTCATTGCTTTCACAGTGTTCTTTTTTTTTGGAGTATGGATTCCAAATTATTTGAAAATGATAGAATAGTGTTTCTAGTGATAACATCAGGCTGTGGTAATCATATTACGGGGTGTCGGGAAGTGTAAAGTGGAGACTTCGTTACTCAACTTAGAAGTCTCCACAAGGCCTACGGTACTCGACAAAGGCTCAACAAACATCCCAGGAGAAAGCTGGATGTACGTGCCATAGGCATATGTAATTATAATATTCTTGGACTAATAACGGATTTTTGGCAAATATTTTTACAAAGTCTGTCGGAGTGCAAATATCCTAGCGGGACACGCAAGTCGAGCCAAAACAACCCCGCAGTTTAGGGGTTAAACTTCTGCCTCATATTATACCTCCATTTTCAGTTTCCTACGACACTTTTGGGGAGGAGGATGGTGGTCATTTTGTTAGAGAAGCAGTTTATTGTTTGAAAGGACATGAGTTGATCTCAGGGACAGGAAAAAAGTAATGTTTTGAGGTTCCTTAAGACAGACTTCACATGTCTTTCACAAGACTCATACCACAAATCACCTTCGTCCTGAATGAGGAGACCCTAACATTTACTTAATGTGAACGGAGATTATTAGTAAGAAAGTGGTAATTTGCGACAAAGACAGCCAAAGCATTCGCTCATGAATACATATCACCCACAATCACTAAGAAACTAGGTTAGCAATCTTTGCTAAAAGTAAATTAGTTGCAGTCTAAATATGGGGCCTTATTACAAAGGGTGTTGTTCAAGTACAAATTAAGTTTCAGCTTAATATTTCAGTCTGTTCTTCAGGTTCGCCAAACAAATGTTGTAACATGGAGGCAAAAACTATAGAGTATGGTAAAATGTCTTCTGACGAAGGTCCTCTGGCAATTGGAGGCATATCACCGCAGCTTCACCAAGCCTAATCAGTCCAAGCCACATATCCCTTGTTACTGCCCACAGAATTTGAATACAATTTGCCCACTTGATTCTGAAATACTCTGGTAACAGATAGACGCAAGCTCTGTTGCTGGCGATTACATTATTGTCTCGCTTGGGGAATGATAATGAGTGACACGTAGATGGAGAGGTGAGCCTCAGGTAACAGACAATCAAATCTTTGCTTATAGGCAGCCATATAAAGAACTAATAACTGTATAAGAAGACGCCTCTGTAGCAGTTGATAACATTGACATAGCAGCAATGGATACTGAGATGGCCCACCTTGAAACCAAAGTGAAGAAAAGCTCCTGCAGTCCTTCCGGCCGTCAGCAACTGCCGACTTCGGATACACCCCACACTGTGTAGGGAAGAATGTGGCAGTGTGTAACAAGGGGTCCAGTTGATCCTATTTGAATCACACATTGGACACTGCCACATTCTTTGATACACAGGTCCCCATTAAGCCAGCCAGCATCACTTAGAGGCGGTCTCAAGTTTGACCCAGCACTGAAAGAGACTGGATGAGGATGTGTGGAAAAAAAAAAAATTGTATCTCTGCCAACAATCTCTTCCACAGTAGTCTTGAAGCTCCGTCTATCCTGGAGGCGTACGACATGTACAGTCGCCTTCACTTCTAAGTACTACACCGACTTGTGGTGTCTTGGTAGATGTGGCACCACTGTGTTTGTTTACATCGTCGTATTAAGACGCCAATGAGCTAAAGGAACCCCGGCATAGTGGTCAGGTACTGACAACTACATTGCCATGATTTGTGTAGTGCTTATATTATATAAAGGATGTTATGTAATTGAACTTGTGCCTGTAATTCGAGCTTAATTTAAGGTGATGGTGCTTGGACCAATCAGGGAGTTGGATACTTCATTGTGGATGTTCACGGGCGCTGTTGATCCGAAGCAGGTCTTACTTTACTGAATGAGACGCAGGCCAACATAAAACTTGCCTAGCGCAACAAATTATGGAGGATGAACTTATTCATCCTATATATCTACCTATCAATCTATATATCTTTATATATCTACATTATATCTAAATCTGTATATCTATATCTGTCTGTCTATCTATTTCTCTTTCTCCCTCTCTCTCCCCATATCTATCTATCTATCTATCTATCTATCTATATCTATATATCTATCTATATATATATATATATATATATATATATATATATATATATATATATATATATATATATGCAAACTAACCACAGGAGAAATGAAAGGAGTGACAGTGAGCACTTTCGTATATTACATCTTCAGACAGAGTGAGACAGAAACGTAAAGGGTAGAGGTCTTTTATGCACACCCGCAGCAGGTAGTGGCACACAGAACAATGGATGACCTGAATTTTTACCTGCGGCTTAACTTATGGTCACCTGCAGCAGGGAGTGGAACACAACAAAGGATGACCTGAATCTAAAAATGCACGTGACAAAGGAGGAGGAAGTAGGAGGGGAGGAAAGGGGAGTGGGAGGGAGGGGAAAGGGGGAGGGGAGGAGGGGAAGGGGGAAGGGGAGAGGAGGGAGGGAGGAGGGGATAAATACTGCTGCTTAACTAAGACCTAGAGGATTAATGCTTGGTGTGTCCCACACACGTGTGACTACACCACCAGGAGATGACAGGGAACAATCACGTGTTAGTCTGGGGGATACTGCTTTAAAATTAATTCAGTTAACAATTTATCACACTTAAAATGACCATGGTCCACCACGCTGTTCCTTGCACCCCCCTCTGTCTTCACTTCACCCCACACACCACAACACATGCTGCACATATTTCTTCTGTGAATATCTTCCACACATGTTCCACGTCCCCCATCTGCTCCAATTAATATTTACCCAATCGTTCCTCCACTTCTCTTTATATTTTGCCTTTTTCTCATCTTCTTGTAACCTTTCCACTCTCCTTGCAACTACTCCTACTTCCCGTTCTTCCCTTCTTCTATTTCTCCATCTTACTTGGATCTTGATTCTGGCCATCACCAAGTAGTGGTCAGAAAGACCACTCCCCCAACCTGTATTAGCTCTTGCATCCATTACACATCTTCACATCCTTTCATCCACACACACAATCAATCATTGCCTTCCTTTCATTCAGTTCACCACTCACCCTTCTCATCACCAGCCATGTATACCTGTGGATCATTTTGTGCCTGAAGAGGGTATTGGCTATCACCAACCCCTCTTGGCACAAATGTCCACTAACGCACTGCCATTCTCATCTATCTCAGCAGGCACACCCCACTCACCAACTATTCCATCCACCCTCTCATTCCCTACTTTACCATTCATATCACAGATCAAAAACACTCTCTCATTCCTTCCAAACTTTTCCATGCACACTTTCACATTTGTCCAGAACTCTTCTCTCACTTTGCTTACACGATCTTGTGCTGTCACATACATGCACACAATCGCCCACATTTGTATTCCAACTTTCAATCTTACCCACACAGTCCTTGACCCAACTGATCCATACTCTCTTATGTTCATTCTCATGCTGGGTGGTTTTAATCCGACCTCTCGTCCTAAAAACGCCCACGACTGAGCGGGGTCCTCTTTCTGGACCGGAAGTAAGCACTCACAAAGGAACAGGACATAAAAACTCGGCAGTATACCTTAACACATCTATTGTCTTAGTTCTAACTCCTTACAATACAGAACAGACACACTGGATACAGAATGGGCAGGGTGACAGAGTTACTATAAAGTGTACACAACACAGTAAAGTAGTTAGGGGCAAATACAGTTATTTCAACACACATGGATATTACAAGTCACTAAGACACAGTACAGTTATTGGAGTTAAGGCACAATTGTCATTTAATGTACCCGACAGGATATACTATACATGGAGGCAGTGAAGGGTCAGATTGGTTGATATTACTATGCACATTACAGGGCGCGGGCCGCGGCACATGGGAATGTCACTTAGCCGCAGCGACACTATGCTACTGGTTCTGTCTTTACTGGCTGGTCTCGGTTTATCTCGGGGCACCACTGGTATAGACACAGTACTCTAGTATATCACAGTCACCTTGTCGGTCATGTTCGCTGACCCTTGTTTTCTGCTCTGGTGTTTATATTCTCTGATGGTCACTTTATATTATACTGTCACTGTTTTACTGTCACTTCCCCTTTATGCTTATATTCACTGATTGTCACTTTACATTATATTGGCACTGCTCTACTGTCACTTTCACTTCTGTCCATTCACTGATACGACTTGAGGGGTAAGGCCCGTCGGCACTAAACCACTTGTCCCTGGGGTTAGTGGAGGTGGTGCCTGGGCACGTGAGGGGGCCCCTCCGGAGAGCTCTCCTGCAGGAGACAATATACGGCTCTTGGGGGCGTCACTGCCCAGGCCTGCTTTGTAGCTGGGGTGCAGGGAGGCCCTACCATCTGGGGGCCTCAACCTGGTAGGTGGCCCTCGGGCCTTCAGGAGGCGGGCCTGCAGCCTTTTACTCTGGGTGGAAGCCTGCAGGGAGTGAGGCCTGAGCGGTCCCGCTTTGGGGCCTGCTGGCTGGTCTTGGGAGGCCAGATGCTGCGGATGCCTACAGAGCGGGGCGCTGTCAGGAGTAGACTGCGGCACCTCTCCTCTTGGGCGTCCGTCAGGGGCCAGCGTCTAGGGGTTGACTGCAGGGCAGAGATAGGACCTCGCCACCACTCCGGTAATGGCAGCACCTCCGGGGAACCACATCTGGAGGGAGAAAGTAAAGGGCGTCCCACGCAGCCGAGGGGTAGTGAGCCGGCCGCACAAGGGACCTTCTCCTCTGGGAGAACCCTAGAGACTGCAGATGAAGGGTGTACAGTGGCCGCTCCTTCCCCGACATGGACGGTGGCTGTTGTGGCAGTTCCACAGTCTCTGAGGGTAGCAGCAGAAGGACGTATAGTGTCCGTTCCTTCCCCCACACGGACGGTGGCCGTTGTGGCAGTGCTGCTCCCGAAGGCGGAAGAGGTGGATGGGGGACGAACAGTGGCCGTTCCCTCCCCGACACGTACAGTGGCCGTTGTCGCAGTTCCACTCTTCCTGCCTTTGCCTGTCGGTGTGTGCTCAATAGCTAGCATGCCGAGGCTATCTCCAGGTGTGGCTGTAGCTGAGGGGCGTATGGTGGCTGCTCCCTCCCCCACACGGACGGTGGCCATTGTGGCGGCGCTACAAGGGGAAACAACTGATGGGCGTACAGTGGCTGCTCCCTCCCCGGTACGTACGGTGGCTGTTACCGCGGTGTTGCTTGGGACTGTACCTGGAGCAGTCACACCCTGAACCTGGTGAGGGCTGCTCCGTCTGTGGGGTTGTCCCTCATTCCTGCGTTGTCCCCGTCGGGTGGGTTGAGGGGAAGAGGGACTTAAGGTAGGGGCGCCCCGGCTCCCTTCTCACTCTGGGCCAATCCCGCAGTGACTTGGCCCACCGTGGTGTCTTCCTGGGTTGGGGGCAGGGCTGCGGCTCCTCGGCGGGGTGGGGGGTGGCGGGGTGGGGGGCCCGGCGGCAGAGGCGCGTATTTCATCCATCTTTCTATTTCTGTTATTATTGTTTTTCTTTCGGCTCTGCGTATTTGCACTCATTATCCATTCTTTGCTGCCTTAGTGCCACATAGCCTCCCTAGGCTTGGTGCTAGTTTTTTTCTCACCATTCATTCGTTTATTCCTGGGTTACAGAAAATCATTTGGTTTGTCATTCAGTTTCGAGTCACATAAAGCAGCACTGCAAATAGTAAATGGATTATGGACACTACCATCCAAGGCTTATTTATATTTTCCCTCTCTGGGAAGGTCAGCAAATGGATGGATGACTGACACTCCCTCACTTGCAAAAAAAAAAAAAAAAAAAAAAAAAAAAAGAGGCCACACTGATTAGGTGCCGTAGTGTGTGTGAGAGAGAGAGAGAGAGAGAGAGAGAGAGAGAGTGTGTGTGTGTGTGTGTGTGTGTATGTGTTTCCATGCCTGGCTATTTTGTTTGTGTGAAGGAGAATATGTGTGCACAGAATTAGATGACTATATGTGGGGAAGGTGTGTGTGTGTGTGTGTGTGTGTGTGTGTGTGTGTGTGTGTGTGTGTGTGTGTGTGTGTGTGTGTGTGTGTGTGTGTGTGTGTGTTCTTACCTAATTGTTCTAACCTAACTGTATCTTTACAGGAATGAGTCAAGCTCGTACTGTCCTGTGCAATAAACCATTGTTATCATACATATCCTTAAATTTGTGAATAGTTTTGGCACACACTACTTCATTCGGTAGTGCATTCCACTGATCAATTGCCCTGTTTAGGAAACTGAATTTCCTTACGTTTTTATCGCCTCTCTTTTTTGTGTAGTTGTTTGCAGTGTCCTCTTGCTGATGCTCCCCCATAGGTTATACATTCATATATGTCTATTTTCTCTTTCCCTGCGATGCATTTATATAGCATAATCATGTCTCCTCTTTTCCTTCTTCCTTGTAGTGTTAGTAGATTCACTATTCTAGTCTTTCTTCGTAGCTTAGATCCCTTAAGCTTGGTACCCATCTTGTAGCTGCCCTTGGTACTTTTTCAATCTTACGTGAATTTTGACATAAGGATTCCAGACTACTGATGCATACTCCATGGTTGGTCTGATGAATGATGTTATCTTTCTCAGCATGTCTTCACTTATATACCGTATGTGAATGCTATTCTCATCTTAGCAAGCAGTGTTTACGTGTTACATACCTTCTAACTGATGTGGCCTGCTGGAGATAGTCTGTTACTGATAATCACTCCTAGGTCCTTCTCCCTTTGTGATATGCGTACGGTTAATTGATCTTCCTACCTTATAATCCCAATCTGGTCTTTTCTCTCGTTTACCAAACTTAATTAGCTACATGACACTTGTTCACATTAAATTCCATTTGCCATTTACTGCTCCATTCATGAAGTTTCTTTAATTCCTCTTGCAGCTCTTTGCAAGAATCTGTTAGTAATTTTCCTTTGTATTTTTGCAACATCCGCAAACATATTTAGACAGCTTTCATTTCCAGTGTAACTGTCTGCCATTTATATATACTAAAAACATACCGGTAATTGATGCCAGCACTGAGCCCTGTGGAACTCCGCTAGTTACTTCCCTCCATGTTCAGTAATTTCCCCTTAATACTGTTCTCATTTCTCTTTTTCTGAGAAAATCCTGTATCCAACAATATAGATTGCCTTGGATACCTACATGATGGTACAGCTTCCATAAAAAGTCTTTGGTGTGGTACTCTGTCAAATGCTTTCTTGAAATCTAAATAGATACTGTCCACTCATCCTTTTCTTTTCTGTTCCTGTAACTCTATCATAGTAGCTTAATAGATTACCAACACATGATTTTCCCTTTTTAAAATCGAACTGCCTCTCTGTTATCATACTGTGTTCTTCTACGTGTTTTACTCAAACATTTCTTATAAGCTTTTCTAGTATGTTACGTACAACACTGGTCAGTGATACTGGTTGGTAGAGCGTATTCTGTCTATTCCCTTTCTTGAATAGATGAACAATGTTTGCTTTCCTCCAAATATCAGGTAGTTTACCCTGACCTAAGGATTCCATGAACATGAAATACAATGGTCTGTTTAACTCTTCTGCACATTAATGTAGCACCCAACCTGCAATTTTGTCAGGACCATGTGCTTTTCCTTTGTCTAATTTACTTAACTCTTCCTGTAATTCTTTTTCCGATATTTGTATATCTGGTAAGACGTGTGGGTATGTATGTTCCATATCATCTCTTTCAAAATTATTTTCTTTTGTAAAAACTTACTGGAAGTTTTTATTTAGAGTATAGATGATCCCCTCATTCGAAATGAACTGTATTTTATCTTTAGTTTTGGTTTTCTTCGTATGTAGCTATAAAAAAGGCTCAAGTTGATCACTACTTTTATTTATAATGTCTTCCCAAAACTGTCTCTGAGCCTCTCTCCTTATCTTAGTATAATCATTTCTTGCCTGTTTATAGTTATATACCTTCTCACTATTGTGTCTTCTGCATCTATTTCATTGCAAGTCTCTTTTTTCTTTTGATTTTTTATATTCTGTATGAAACCATTTATTTTCATTTCTGTTGGTTTGTGTTGTGGGATGTACTTTTGGACTCCTACTTCATAAAGATCACATAATTTTCTATATATAATACTTAAATCTTGTCCTCTAATTTCCTTTTCCCAATCTGTTTCTAAGAAGTGCTTCTTCAGGTCATGATAGTTGTCCTTTATCAGTTTTGACTTTTTGTAACTCTCATTACTGGTAACGTCATATGCAATCCTGAACTTACAATTTAATACTGCGTGGTCGCTTTTGCTGAATAGGGGGTGATACATTATATTGTCAATTTCATTTTCATACCTAGCAAATATACGATTTAGTACTGCTGGATCATCAAGTCCTTAACCCCTTTCAGTATGAGTACTCTAAATGGTAAAATCGTTTGGCAGCAAGAATAAAACTATATCATCGGACTGAAAAAGTTAGGCTTCTGACATCAATCTTTCAGAGGCTCAGAGGCTTACCTGATCATCATTTGGTACACGTTTTATGATTTATTTTCCATCCTTTCCAAAAATTGAGGGAACATACATGATTCTAAATGGCACTGGAGACTTGGTATGACTTCTGTCTATATTACACATGCCACCAGAAGGCAATTTGTTTCGGTCTGAATGTGTATTTTCTTGGGAGTATGCACTTACAGGTTAACAGGTAGCTAGGAATAAGCAGTGGTGGGCAGCGCAAACAAAGAAGGACCTTGCACAAGCGCAATGCGCAATCCACAGTTCACTACCTTGCGCAAACGCAAGTGCGCAATCTGACAAATATTTTGCTCAAGCAATGTCGCAAAATGCAATCGCAAACCATTTGCATAAATTTGTGGGAATTACTGTAAAATATTGAGATATTTAAGTAAAATAGTATACTTTTATTTATTATTAGTTTTTTATTATTTGTAATTTGCACAAGTGCGCAGTCTAATATTTAGCTTGCGCAATGTTGCAAAGCACTAGCGCAAATCATTTGCTTATATCTGTGGGAATTACTGTAAAATACTGAGATATTTAAATAAATTAGCATACTTTTATTTATTATTATTCTATCTGTCTATTGCCAGACGCCTTAATCCGGTAAAGGGTGGCCACTGGCCACAAACAAGCAATAGATCGCCTCCATGTCACCCTGTCCCCCGCCATTTCACTGCCCTGCTCCCAGCTCACATCCCCCTCTCACGTATAATTCTCTACTCCATCCCTCCATCTCATCCTTGGCCTCCCCCTCCCTCTCCCCCCCCTCCACCTCACTCACATACACTCTTCTTGTTAGTCTCACACTCTCCATATGACCAAACCACCTCAATGTTTCTCCTAACGCTTCCTGTCACATCCACATCCACATCACAACGATCCTTCACTTCCTCATTTGTCAGTCTGTCTCTCCATGTAACTCCACAGGCTCCTCTCATATAACTCATTTATTTCCACAGCCCTCACTCTTGACTTGTGTCCCTCCAACAAGGTCAAAGCTTCACTTCCATACATTAGAGCTGGTATCACAGTACTGTCATGTAGTAACTTTTTCACTAGTGGAATTTCAAACAGAGTAAGCAGGCTGCAAAGAGGAGGGACAGGGAAATGAAGGCTGTGATGTTGCCAGTTTTTCTTTTATCTGCATTTTCGTAAGATGTTTTATTTAATCATTCAATATAGACATACAATAGCATATGTAATTCCTTACAAAAATCATTAAAACATATTTAAATCAGATATCCACAGCCTAATAAATTATTTGGCTGTGGATACTTGATTTAAATAAGTTTTAATGATTTTTGTAAGGAATTGCATATGCTACTCTTAATAAATAATGTATTTTTAAATTATTATTATTTACTAGTAATAGTAATTTAAAAAATATTAAAATACATTATCTCTGTTAAAGCATTTTAAGAAATGTTATTACCCTCCGTCCCTCTTGCCTCCCCTGAGCAGAACCCTCGTGACCCGCCCGAGCCTCCCCCATCCCTTGTCCAGTCCACAGTGTAGAGACTCAACATAAGGGAAGCTCCCAAGACCATGTGTCCATTGGATTGCGCAGTGCAATCCACAAGACAGGCGTGCAAGGCAGGTGCGCAAGCGCAATATTGTGCATGGTCTCGTGCGGTGCGCAATGCACAAACAATATTCACTGGAGCGCAATTGCGCTTTGCGCAAGTGTTTGCGCACCTGCCCAGCACTGGGAATAAGAAATGTAGAAACTGTAGCAACTGTATAAATAATTGTGGTCACAATGGTGAGAGTTTATGAAAAAAGAAATGGATAAGAACACACTTTTATCACAGAAAACAACATTCAACATTTATTAGGTAACAGCATGTAATGCTGCTCTCGGGTGTCTGTCCTTTCCTTTTCTCCTTCCTTCTTCTTTTCCCTCCTCTTCTGTTACTCTTTACTTCATTTCTTCCTCATCCTTTTGTCTACGGGTGACTACACTCCCTCTTCTATCTATCTTTCCTTCATTCTTTCCTTTTCCTTCTGTCTATGGGTGACTTTACACTGAGTGAAAAGCCAAATGGTTTCCAGTTCACCTTAGGTAGCAGCACATTAAGAACCTGACCCTTCGCCAACCACATTCTTCTTCTCCAACCATGTTAAGCCTTCGTCTGTTTCTGTAAACACTCTCGGTGGCCTTTTCTCAAATCCGGGACTGTCCCTCTGGTGCGCATGCGCGAGTGTATTGGAGAAATGTTAAGAGGTAAAATTTACAAACTAATAAATTACAGGTAAGACAATGACTGTCATTTTGAATATCGGTGTTAAGAATGAATAATGATCGGGACTTCATATATGTATGGGATCAGCTACAATATCCAACAATCAAAATAGCATTTATACAAAGAGAATTTGTGAAGTACTAACATTTAAGAAGCGAGTCTACCATCACAACTCATGAAGTAGCAAAATTAAAAAGATCATTCATATTGGTGATGAGTTTTCTAAGTAGTATTTTATTATTCTCAATGCTTTATGCCATTACTATATCTCACAGTTGGACAAGGGAGTAAAAATAATCCACAAATATTACATGCATGGTAACTGGGAAAGAGCTGCCGTAGGACCGAATTAGGTAGCAGACGACGCACTGAAAGTTCCCCATTGGAGGGAAGGCAGAGTTGCTGGAAACAGTGTGCAGAGTCAATTTCACCTATTTCCTGGCTCTAATAAATCCGTTTCCATACTCATGAGATGTGATTAAAGAAAAGTACAAATTTTTAGTCGTCGGATGACGTTGAGGAAACCTGATTTTCAAATATTGTGGCTGATATAATGGGGTTGTCACTTCAGCAGAGTTAAGTCTCAGATTTCCTGCATTCCTCGCTTTCCTTTGACATTGTACAGTACTGAATGATTATAATAGGCTTGGATATGGATCAAAGGGTTATGTTCAAGTTATACAGGTACACACACATAACTGTGGATGGGATAACAGCTAGCTGAAATGCCGTGGTTATTATACTATCAATGCTTATAAAATGGTGGTTTCACTAAAGTGGGAGTAAAGGTTTAGATAGAGTATCCTGCCTTCCTCACATTAGTTTGAAACTGTATAGTAATGAGTGATTGTAATAGGCATGCATATGGTATTCAAGTCATATAGACACACATAACTGTACATGGAATAACAGCTAGCTGTAAACCGTGAAATGGTTAAAGAAAGTAGGCACTGTATTATAGTTTCATTATACTTTTTTTTTTTTTTTTTTTACTCGGACATATAAAAATACTACCATATGTTTTCAATGTCTGGCCATAGATATTAGGAGTTGCAATAGCTCAGTAGTAAAACTGTCACTGGTAACCACGAAACATGGTGGGTTGACGGATTGAGACTTTGGAAGGAGGGGGATGTTGTTTTATTATTTTGTTTTATGATTTTTTTTTTAACAAAATCATGTAATTTACCTGAAGAAAATGTAATTTACGTTATCAGTAGTACTTTCTTTCCAGGCCCTTTTTATAGTAAATCATAGTCGTAGGTGGTGGCGACCATCGTCCACTCACTTGATGTAGTGTTGCCTACTTCTTCCTTAGCCTTTATCATTTTTTTTTTCTGTGCCTGCCCGCCTCTATTCCTATTTTTCCCATCTTTCCTGTCACTTTTTATTGCTTTTCTTTCATTTACTGGTGGCTTTACATTGAGTGATAAACCAAATCGTTTTGTGAAAGCCAAGAAACCATTTACAATGCTGGGTGGTAACCATATAACCAAATCTTATGTGTCAACAAGTGGGTTGGTGAAAAGTTAGTGCCCTTCGCTGTAAAACAAATAACTCAGAGTCAATGGCCACTCCTTACGGGATGATGGCGTCTGGCAATAGATAGACAGTGTCATGAATTGGCGTGAGCATGTTTATACGAGTACGTTCGTAACATTTTGTTCAGAGTGAAAACCGCGAATTCTAGTGGAATTCTCATTGTGTATCGCTCAGTTTAACCGTCCACGTATTCACTCAATTGGGAGTGTTTTCAGAACAATTTTCACAGTTTCATAGGTGATCGTCCTTGCGCGTGACATTAGCGCCTTTGCTGAGTGATTTATTGTGAGTGTGTATCGCTCACTTTATTTTCGTTGACCGTTGAACCAAGCACGGCCATCTCGCCCCCTTCCATAATTCGAACTTAGGATTACAGCGTCGTGAGAGCAGTTTCGTTTGCCCAGTGTGGAGCAGCGTCGCTGTTGTACAGCGAGTTTCTGAATCTCCACTTAGTTTGAATCAGCAAGAGGTTTAGCGTGTGCAGCGTCCGTCCTAAACACCGATGCCCAGTGTCCGCTTAGCCCCATCCACTGAGCAGTATTTCTTTTCGTTTTTCCTAGGTTTAAGTGTTAGCGTTTGAATGAGCAAATGAGTGTATTCTCCTTGTTATTTTGAATTCATTTGAGACTCATGTAATGTAAATTTATTTCACTGTAATTAATAAATTTACAGTTCCTTTTCTTTGAGCTTGATGTAATGTAAATTCGTGTTTTATTTCTCCACATTAAGCTTATTCTACTTGCCGCTCCTAGTTTGCATAAACGCTTGCATTATTCATAACTGGTACTTAAGCCAGTCATTTTGTATTAAAGCTTAAATCCATTGTGCCAACCAGGAGTTAATGCACCGGCAAGAACCTGTTTATTACTATTAGTATTAGTTATTGATTGTCAGGGGTGAAGTCACTTTCTCGAGAGGCTAACAGTACTACAAACAGCACTCGTGAGTAATTAGTCTCTGCTGTGTACTGTTGAGAAAGTTTATAAATTCTCATCCTTAGAGAATCGGCGAAGCCGGCATAAAGTAAAACTGCTTGATTTCACAAGTCAGTTCCTTGTCCATATATTCAAACAAAACATATAACCTTTATTTAATTTTTAAATTTTCAAAAACTCTGTGACATCTGGCGACCTCATTCCAGGATATTAACTCCTAGCTTGAAAGTTATTAACGACATAATACTCACTCATTCATACTTAGGTATTTATCATTAAAGTCTATAGGCACTATCTTACTGGTGATTAACCCCTAAACCGCAGGCTTGTTTTGCTTTGACTTGCGGCTACAGCGGGCATATTCATGCTCTGACAGACTCTCTAAAAATATTTGCCAAAAATCAGTTATTAGTCCAAGAATATCAAAATTACATATGCTTATGGCACATACCTTCAGCTTTCCCTTGGGATTTTTGCTGAGCCTTCATCGAGTATCATAGGACTTGTGGAGACCTCTGAAGTTGGGTAACGAAGTCTCCACTTTACACTTCCCGACAACCCGTAATATGATTACCACAGCCTGATATTATCACTAGAAACACTATTCTATGATTCTCAAAGAGTTTGGAATCCATACTCCAAAGAAAAAAAACACTGAAAGCAATGAAAATTTCGAGTGCGTATGACCTTCCCACTTGCGATCGTTTGCCGCTGGTGTTCTGTCATTTATTATTCATAAAACCCCTCACACTTTATATTTCTACCTATCTATCTATCTATTGACAGACGTCTCAATCCCGTTTGGGGTGGCCACAAACAAATCGCCTCCACGTCGCTCTGTCCCCCGTCATTTCACTGCACTGCTCCCAACTCACACCCTCTTTCTCATATACCTCTCCTCTCCACCCCATCCCTTCATCTCATCCTCGGCCTACCCCTCCCTCTTCCCCCTCCACCTCACTCACACTCTCTTCACCAGTCTTTCACCCTCCATCCTCTCCACATGGCCAAACCACCTCAGTGTGTTCCTCATAAAGCTTCCTATCACATCCACATCCACACCACAACACTCCCTTATATCTTCATTCGTCAGCCTGTCTCTCCATGTGACTCCACAGGCTCCTCTTAAATAACTCATTTCCACTGCTCTCACTCTTGACTTGTGTCCTTCCAACAACATCCAAGCTTCACTTCCATGCGTTAGAGTTGGTATCACAATACTGTCATGCAGTAACTTTTTCACTTCCATGCTCACTTCCCTGTTTCTTATCACTGTTTTTAAAGAACCAGCAACCTTTCTTCCCTGCTGTACCCTTTCAAGCACTTCACCCTCCAAACCTCCATCCTTACACATCGCACTACCCAAGTACTTGAACGTACTCACATTTTCCAATTCCTCACCATCCAACCTCGCTGTACATTCATTGACTTCATCTCTCTCAAAGACCATCACTTTACTCTTCCCTACATTCACCTTTAGACTGCGTTTCTTACACACTCTCCCAAACTCATCCACCAAGCCTTGCAGCTCCCCTTCGTCTTCACTCAACAACACAGTATCATCTGCAAACAATAGTACAGGGAGTTTCCAAACACTATCCTCTCTCACCAGTTCCACTCCAAGATCCACTACCCTATCTTGTACCTCTTTAATTACCCCATCCATGTACAGATTGAACAACCATGGAGACATGACACATCCCTGTTTCAGCCCAACCTCCAAAGAGAGAAATTCACTTAGTTCACCATCCACACGCACTGCAGCCTTAGCAGCATCATACATACTCTTCACAGCATTCAACAACTTCCCATCTACTCCATATATTCTTAATACTTTCCACAATCCTTGTCTATCCACCCTGTCATATGCTTTCTCCAAATCCATGAAAGCCGCATACAACTTCTTTCCCTTCTCAAGAAACTTTTCCACTAAAGATCTAAGAATGAATATCTGATCTACACAACCTCTTCCCTTCCTAAAGCCTCCCTATTCTTCTCCAACTAATTCCTCTGTTCTTTCTCTGTCAATAAGTATCCTACCATACACTTTTCCTGTTATACCAAGAAGACAAATACCCCTATAATTACCACACAGTTCTTTTTCCCCTTTTCCTTTGTACAAGGGAATAATTATACCTGACTTCCAATTCTCCAGGACTCTGCCTTCTTCCCAGGCCAATCTGCACATCTTCCACATCCATTCTACTACCATCTCTCCCCCATGCTTCAGCATTTCACCACACACTCCATCAATTCCTGGGGCTTTCCCCAATTTAACTTTCTTAATTTCTTCCACAACTTCTATCCTACTGATTTCTTCCTATCTTCTCACTTCCCTCCTTCTCCCAGCCATTCTCCAGCCACTTATACTCGCATTACTTACATTCTGTATGTTGAACAATTCCTTAAAGTGTTCTCTCCATCTGCCCACTTTTCTCCCTTCTCCACTAGTAATCTACCATTTTTATCTTTCATTCCCCTGCTAACCTCACTTCCACCCTGTCTTACTCTCTTCACCTCTTTCCAAAACATTTTCTTACACTCCCTCCACTTTACACTCAATTCCTTCCAAATTCCTCATCTACTCTCTTACTCTCTCATACTAATCTTTTCACCTCTTTCTTTCAACATATAACTCTCTCTTCCGCGTCTCAACTTCTTCCAT
The DNA here is from genome assembly GCF_032717465.1 of Coenobita brevimanus. Classification (NCBI taxonomy): domain Eukaryota; kingdom Metazoa; phylum Arthropoda; class Malacostraca; order Decapoda; family Coenobitidae; genus Coenobita; species Coenobita brevimanus. The sequence goes on from NC_136986.1 coordinate 31,625,131, forward strand.
GCCCCTATTTCTCATCTATTCATTGTATGCTTTCTTCTTTTGTGCCACAGCCTGTCTCACCTCTTCAATCCACCATGCTGTTCCTTGCACCCCCCTCCGTATTCACTTCACCCCACACACCACATCACATGCTGCACATATTTCTTCTGTAAATATCCTGCACACACCTTCCTCGTCCCCCATCCGCTCCAATTCATATTTGCCCAATCGTTCCTCCACTTCTCTCTTATATGCTGCCCTTTTCTCATCCTCTTGTAACCTTTCCATTCTCCTTGCAACTACTCCTTCCTCTCGTCTTTCCCTTCTTCTATTCCTCCATCTTACTTGGATCCTAATTCTGGCCACCACCAAGTAGTGGTCAGAAAGTCCACTCCCCCAGCCTCTATAAGCTGTTGCATCCATTACACATCTTCACATCCTTTCATGCACACACACATAATCGATCATTGCCTTCCTTTCATTCAGTTCACCACACACCCTTCTCAACACTCGCCATGTACACCTGTGGATCATTTTATGCCTGAAGAGGGTATTGGCTATCACCAACCCCCTTCCAGCACAAATGTCCACTAACGCACTCCCATTCTTATCTATCTCAGCAGGCACACCCCACTCACCAACTATTCCATCCAACTTCACATTCCCTACTTTACCATTCATATCACCGATCAAAAACACTCTCATTCCTTCCAAACTTTTCCATGCACACTTCCACATTTGTCCAGAACTCTTCTCTCACTCTGCTAGCACGATCTTGCGTTGGGGCATACACACTGCTCGCTGGTGCAGTGGTAACGTTCTCGCTTGACAACTGGTGGACGGGAGTTTGCGCCTCGCTCACGTTGCGAAAAGTTTCACTGACGAAGTGGGTGGTTACTGTCCCCCTTGAGCAAGGGGACGGGTGTGTGCGTGTGTGAAGGTCACAGCCTTGCCCTTAGATAGGACTATATGACTTCTCAGCTCCCTTCCACAAGGGTAAAAGCTGACAATCACGACCATCAAGTGATCCTGACCGACCCGGTGAATTACACACAATCGCCCACATTTGTATTGCAACTTGCAACTTTACCCACACAATCCTTGACCCAAGTGATCCATACTGTCTTATGCCCTTCTTCCATCTTTTACTCACAACTATACATACTCCTTCCTTTGCACTCTCATTCACACCTACTCCTCCACATATACCCCATCCATACTTCCATTTTCTCACATTTTCTCCTCACCATTTTGTTTCAGTTATTCCACATACATCCACTTTCGCACCCTCAAGCACCTGGACAATCTCTCTCTCTCTTTCACCTCATCATTCGCTCCTTTTACATTCCATGTAGCCATTATCAAGTCCTTTGTCCGGTCCTGGGTCGTCATCATTTGGTCAGTCCTTGTCCGAGGCTTCTTGTTTGTTTTTTTAGTTAGTTGTTTTCCGGGGAGGGGCACTAACCCTCCGCCAACCCTTTTAGTCGCCTTTTACGACAAGCAGGGATACTGTAAAATACGAAGCATTCACTTTCTCGTCCTGTATACTAGCATTGAGAGTGAATGTCACTTTCACCTTCACTTTCATGACTCATAGTATTCATACATGCTAGAGTGAAGCTTTCACTTTCATTACTCCTAGTATATATACTCGTATTCTTATGATACTACTCATTTACATTTCTATTTACATTCTCTATTTTATTTACATTATTTACGTTTCTGTTTTATTTACACTGTGTTAGGCACTGTCACTTGCAGTAACTTATAAAACTATTTTCCACTGTTCACTTATATTTACATTCATTGCTTTCATTTGCTGTTTACACATTATTTACTCACCAGAAAGATCGTAGTCACTATCATTTGTCAGCCTTTTACCTCTTTCCACAAGAGGTTTAGTAGGGGGTAGAGGTCACAGGGCCCTTTGCATGGGGCTAAAAAGCAGCGGAATTTGACAGGCGCGAATCCGAAGTACTTTCACCTTGAATGACGACAGTAAACCGATACTGGTGGCCTGCCTAGGGGAGTGCAATACTGCCAATGTCAGCTGCTAATATATAGCTATTAAATAATTGGCAGGAAATCTAGACAATACATAATAAATTAGGTAGTTCCAGGTGAATGTAAATATCACTTAGGCTTCTCCCTTCCCTCCTTATATATATTTTTATTACGAGAATAGATTATATGGCATATTTCAAGAGGAAATAAACAGTGAAAATTAGCGAACAAGTGCACGTGAGGTGTTGTCAGGTGATAATTAGCCAATTCAAGGTGTATGGCACTATCACTTACCTTATTTCTTTTTTGTATATATTATTTGGTATAAGAATAGGGCATAGGGCTTATTTCAATAGATGAAATCAGTGGAAAATTCCAGGGAAGATTTGCTTAGTGTAGAATACAGTGTGGTGGCCTGCAATAATTAGGTAGTTCCAGGTGTATGTTAATATCACTTAGGCTTCTCCCTTCCTTTCTTATATATATTTTTATTACGAGAATAGATTATACGGCATATTTCAAGGGGAAATAAACAGCAAAAATTAGCGAACGAGTGCAAGTGAGGTGTTGTCAGGTGATAATTAGCCAATTCCAGGTGTATGGCACTCTCACTTACCTTATTTCTTTTTTGTATATATTATTTGGTATAAGAATAGGGCATAGGGCTTGTTTCAATGGATGAAATCTGTGGAAAATTCCGGGGAAGATACTTAGCATAGCACGGCTGGGCAGGCGAGAGGAGAGGGTAATGGAGGGGAGGTAGGGAGGGGAGTCAAGAACGGGGAGAAATGGCTAAATTGTCAACAATGGATGGGAGTACAGATGAGATTAGGAGTACTGACTAGTGTTGGACATTGGCAGTACTGATAGATGAAACAAGCCACCACTTGAAAGGCTGGGCAAATTCAAAATAACACAGAATCACAAAAGTGACACCCCGCGGTATGATCCCTTGCTCCCAAGCATCACGAAAGTGACGCCCCACGGTTAAGGGGTTAATGATTCATTTCTATTAATTTTATGTAATTGTTTCCACAGTCAGTTATTTTTTAGATTTTTTCTTCACCAGTTTAACAAGATAAAACTGGTCACCACTAACCTGTGCCTATATCTTTACACTTGATTATTGGCATTTCTCTGCAAAATAGCAGTCAGTACTTAGTTTTCGTTCACTCAGACTGAGTTAGCATCATGTCTACTAATGTCTATGTACAGGAAGCTAAAGATATGGGTCTTAGCGACCCCAAAGAAGTTAAAGAGTATGTACTCTCTCGGTTTAGTTACAGGCAACAACATCAGAAAAATGCTCGTGAAGAACGTGAAAGAGAATGTGAACACAGGCAGAAACAGTGCGAGGAACATGAGAGAGAACGTGAACACGAGTGACAAGAACGTGAATACGAGCAAAAACAATGCGAACTCGAGTTAGAACAAGAGTCAGAACAACGCGAATACGAGCGAGAACAACATGAGAGAAAATGTGAACTCGAGTTAAAACAATGAGAGAGAGAACGAGAACACGAACGTGCCGAGCGTGAGGCAAGTGAAAAACATGAACTTGAGATGCTGAGGCTCAAGCAAGACTCTTTGGCTTCAGACACATCTGGTGCAGCTAACCCAAGCTCCACAAGCTCTCTCCCTGCACATGTTTTGGTGACCTCACACATCAAGCTTCCTCCATACAAGGAAGGCGAGCGAATCGAGCCATTCATAGCTCGTTTCGAAGGCATGGCTCAGCTGTACCACCTGGATGTGGCAGCTAAGCGGCTTCAGTTTCTTAGCCTGTTTGAGGGCCCTGCCCTCAATATTCTCCACAGAATTCGTGGAGACAATCTCATGTATGAGACGATGAAGGCCGCACTCGTCAAAGCGTACAGTCTCACAGTTGACGACACCATGAGTCAGTTTATGAGGGCGCGTTTGCAAGAAAAAGAGACTGCTGTTCAGTTTCTTGATCGGCTTACTGCTTACTTAAATGAGTGGATGGAGAAAGATGAAACTCCTTCCACACGGGAGGGGATAATTGACCTTACACTGTGCACTCAGCTAGAAAAGTCATGGCCTGCTCAACTTATGGCTCAGCTTAAAATCTGCCAGGTAAGGGATGCCAGCCAAATGGTGAACAAGGCTGCATATGGGTATCAAACTCGTAAGCAACACACCTGGAACTGGAAAGCTGACAAATCTGGGAAACTGTCTCAGACTGAACCCCAGCAACAAGGCTGTTCTCAGAATAATGGCCAAGGTCCAAAACTGCAGAAGAAGGACCAGGGGCAAAATACCCAGAAACCTGTCTGGAAGAGGTACAACAAGTACCCTAACCAGCAGCAGTAAATGTCACACAACCGACTGTCGGGACTATCCTTTTCAGCACTAGCTCAAGTGAATTGGAGGCAGGAGGCGAACGCAGCCCTCATTCCTCAACAGCAGCACAGTGGTGTCATCCCTAGCAGTATGGGTACCTCCCCACAGTTCACTAGTTCCCCAGCGGCAGTGAACACTCTGCCCCAAGAGGTCAACTCTACCATCTCCCCAGACAATGAGCATGACTCCTCACGTATCTAATTCTCAGGGCACCATGTTTGCCGCATCATTTATTCAGCAGCCTAATCAGTGGCTAGCTGCTTCCTCCACAGGCCCTCCCACACGTGACAGTGCCTTCCTTGTTCAGCCAGGGTTTGTGGGAGGCATTCCTGTGAAGGTCCTGAGAGACAACGGTTCCTCAGGTTGCTCTGTCAGGCTGAGTCTAGTTTGGTCTGAGGAGTACACAGGTCGACAGATCCAAGCTCAGCTTATTGATGGATCAGTGAGATTGTTCCCTGAGGCACGTATCCAGGTGGCATCTCCATTTTACACTGGTGCAACACTTGCAATTGATATGCCAGAACCTTTGTTTGACCTTATCATAGGCAACATAAGCGGTGCCAAGTATAGTTGCACTGAAGATGACGCTACTCAGACTTCGGCTACAGCAACACGAGCCATGGCTGAGGTTCCAGATTGTGTCACCCCTGTGACCATTGCATCACCGCAAGATCTGATGTGTAGCCAAGTTGTTGTTCAAGAACAACATTCTGACCCGACAGTTGCTGCCGTGCGGAAGAAACAAAAGGGTAGAGTGATAACATATTCATGGGGAGGTCAAGCCAAGTTCCTTCATAAACAAGGACGGCTGTACCGTGAGTCACGAACACCCCAAGGCGAGGTTCGACCGCAGTTCGTTGTTCCCGCTAAGTACCGCCAAGCAGTGTTAGAATGGGGTCATTGTTCAGCCTCAGGAGGTCACATGGGCAAAAGGAAAACCCAGGGCCGTATCCATGCTGACTTTTTCTGGCCAGGAATGGGACCGGAGATAGATAGTTTTGTGCGTTCCTGCAATGTGTGTCCATGCAACACCAATCAGGGACTTGTCTTTCCTGTGCCGTTTGAATCCACACCCATAATCTCTGAAGCAGTTGAGAGACAGGGCAGTGGTGAAGTGGGTGCAGACCTGATGTCTCACCTGCTAACTGCTGACTAACACAGGCAACTGTTGTATGCTGGGTTCCATAAGACAGGCGTCCTCAGAGATTTGAGCAATCCAAGGACCAGCCTGGTTCCCAGTTAAAAGTGTACCAGTAATACCCAACGTCTCGCCTGTTGGTCCCACAGGACACGTTACGTCCAGGACCTGTATATACATGTATACCATAGGTTAAGGGGAAGTTTGAGACCCCCATAAGGACAATCCGAGGCTGTGTATGAATTACTTTGTGGAACGTCTCGAGCTGTGGGCCTCTCTGAGGATTCCCGGAGAATGCACATTATCCACATGAGTGTTCACACCCACGGTGGGTGTTAAAATGTGACCTGCCTGAGATTGCTTAGGGATTCTCAGCTTCCTAATGTTAGTCTTAAGTGTAGAGTTAGGTTAACCAGTAAACTGCCTGTTCTCAGAGATTTGAGCAATCCAAGAACTGGCATGTTTCCTAGTTAATAATGTTAGGCTAACCAGTAAACTGCCCGTTCTGAGAGATTTGAGCAATTCAAGAACTGGCACGTTTCCTGGTTAATAATGCTAGGTTAACCAATAAACTACAAGGGACCTGAGAGATTTGTGAATCCAAAGACTACGTTTCCTGGCTAATAATAAACATAAGTACTGATTGCTAGGCAGAGAGAGAGAGAAATGACACTTTCGATGCTCCACCTTGATTCCTTTCGCAGGTGCAGCTGGTGGGTGCAGCATTGGGGTGCAGATCAGCTGGTCATCCCTGTCGCATGCTCCCGCCTCTTCTTTTCTGCCTCGTTGTCATTATTTACTATTAATTTGTATTATGTAATTTTACACGTAGGCACAATTACATCACAACTGTCACACCTACACCGTGTATTACATACATCACGCTACATAACAATTAGTTGTTAATGTAAATGTTGCAAACTTTTCGCCCAGTTTGACCTGAGTACAGGATTTTTCACTGTCGTCACAGAGTTTTTTCCTCAAGCTTGCTTCTATTAACGTACATACGAGTTTTTTTTTCGCTCATTGGCGACTGTGACTTTCTCCTGTAGCAGGGTAGTATACACACCACAGTGTGAGTCTTGTGTGACTGAGTTAGGATTTATATGTATGTATATCAAAAACATTTTTTTTCTGAAGAAAAAAAAAATTATTTTGATGGGGTGAAATGTCACGAATTGGCGCGAGCATGTTTATAAGTTCGTAACATTTTGTTCAGAGTGAAAACTGCGAATTCTAGTGGAACTCTCATTGTGTATCGCTCAGTTTAACCTTCCACGTATTCACTCGATTGGGAGTGTTTTCAGAACAATTTTAACTGTTTCATCAGTGATCATCCTTGCGTGCGACATTAGCGCCTTCGCTGAGTGATTTTTTTTGAGTGTGTATCGCTCACTTTATTTTCGTTCTGTTGAACCAAGCACGGTCATCTCGCCCCCTTCCATAATTCGAACTTAGTCAGGACTAGAGCATCTTGAGAGCAGGTTCGTTGGCCCAGGATGGAGCAGCGCCGCCGTTGTACAGCGAGTTGCTGAATCTCCACCTAGTGTGAATCGGCGAGAGATTTAGAGTGTGCAGCGTCCGTCCTATGCACCGATGCCCAGTTTCTGCTTAGCCCCCTCCACTGACCAGTAGTTCTTTTCGTTTTTCCTAGGTTTAAGTGTCAGTGTTTGAATGAGCAAGTGAGTGTAATCTTCTTTGTTATTTTGAATTCATTTGAGACTCATGTAACGTAAATTTATTTCATTGTAATTAATAAATTTACAGTTCCTTTTCTTTGAGCTTGATGTAATGTAAACTCATGTTTTATTTCTCCACATTCAGCTTATTCTAGTTGCCGCTCCTAGTTTGCATGAACGCTTGCATTATTCATAACTGGTACTTAGGCCAGTCCTTTTGTATTAAGCTTAAATCCATTGTGCCAACCAGGAGTTAATGCACCGGCAAGGACCTGTTTATTACTATTAGTATTAGTTATTGATTGTCAGGGGTGGAGTCGCTTTCTCGAGAGGCTAACAGTACTACAAACAACACCCGTGAGTAATTAGTCTCTGGTGTGTACTGTTGAGAAAGTTTATAAATTCTCATCCTTAGAGAATCGGCGAAGTAAGCCAGGATAAAGTAAAACTGCTTGATTTTACAAGTCAATTCCTTGTCCATATTATCAAGCAAAACATATAACCTTTATTTAATTTTTAAATTCTCAAAAACCCCGTGACAGATAGATAGATTTACTACAAGTCTGTAAGTCACTTCAATATTTGTCATACTACATTAGTCCCTCATTTATCTGGAAGCTCGATATCCAGACGTGTTCATTATCCGGATGCTGGACCTTGGCTTTATTAAACCATTGTCCAAATTTACTTCCTATTATCCGGATGTAAAAGTCCCCAAGAACTTTGGCCAGCCAGCCGACAGGTTCAGTCGTTTGGTATCATGGCCGCTGGGCTCAAGCTTTGACCGGAAAGTAGTCCTAAATCCACATCTACAGTTAAAATGTCCATCCACCTCTGTACTGAATGGTCAAAGTCGTGCGCTTGTCCTATCACTCCCAACAAACTTCCAGCACCCGAGTAATACGACTGTAACCTGCATGCGGTATCAAAACGTCCATACACATCCCCACCGAATGTTCAATGTCGCGTGGCCACCGGGCTAAGTCTTTCCCACCTGCCACCACCATCGAACACAGGCTACAAGCCACGAGTACATGTTTGGCGACAGCGACCGTCCACCTCTCTGTCAAATGTCGAAAGTCTCCCAGTCACGGTAAATTTTTTTTCCCTTATGGCCACTTGGTGTCTAACAGACTGCAAGCCATGAGTAAATGTATGGTAAAAGCCCCCATCTGTCTGTTGACAGAGGGGGAGAATCCTGCCCATAGCCTCGCTTCTTCCCCCCTACCATCCCTCCTCCATACCCTCCCAGCTCCCCTCTCACTCCCTACCCTCCTCCGTGGTGATAATACTGACTTGTGAGTTTTCATTTTTTTTTTTTTTTTTTTTTTGCAGTTTATTTGACTACTAGCCTACTGGTCGTATCGAAATTCTGCAGTGACAAGAAAGCTCATGAAATTCTGCATCTAGACATGTTCTTAACTCTTGGAAGGTGCTGGCAAAATTTTGCACTAGGATGGTGGGAAGTTATATGAAGGTAAGTTTTACTCCTGAACACTATATTATTGCTGCATTTCTGTGTTTTTATTAGCTTATCTTATGGTACAGACATCAGCGAAGATCATGGTGTACCATTTATAACAATGTAACCAAATTCTGGTGGCACATTTTTCCTGTCACTTTTTATTGCTTTTATTTCCATTACAGGTGGCTTTACATTGAGTGACAAGCCAAATGGTTTCCTGTAAGCCAAGAAACCATTTACAACGCTGGGTGGTAACCATATAACCGAACCATACATGCTCCCTATGTATCAACAAGTGGGTTGGTGGAAGGTTAGTGCCCCTCCCTGTAAAACAAATAACTCAGAGTCAAATGGCTACCCCTTACGGGATTATGGCGTCTGGCAATAGACAGATAGATAGACATTTGGCTGTGGATTTTTTTTTTTTTTAGGCCCAAAAGCAATCACTCGTCAGACAAAAGATTTTCAAACCATCGTCAGTTTTTTTGTGTGGATTTTTGTTGTTTATGCACTGTTTTCGTGATGTTTACCATTAATGTGGATGATCCTATATGTGTTTTGATGTCTCAATATGGCAGAAGGACCAGAAAACTGCCAAAATTAGGAGGGGTGTTATACATATAGTAGTGTATAGGTCGAGTGTTTTTTGGTTTTAATTTTTTTTTTTCAGTTTTCTTGGTGTTTAGCATTTCTTTGGATATTCCTATGTGTGTTTAATGTCTAAATATGGCAAACTGACTCGAATACAGTGACAAAATTAGGAAGGGTACTTTACATGCAGTGGGGTATAGGTAGTTTTTTTTTTTTTTTTTCATGGTTTTCTTGGTGTTATTACTTTGGATTTTCCTATGTGTCTTTGGATGTCTAAATACAGCAGATTGACCTGATAACACTGCCAAAATTAGAAAGGGTGCTGTACATACAGTGGTGTAGAGGTAGGGTGTGTTTTGGTTTTCAGTGTTTTTTTTTTAATGGTTTTCTTGGTGTTGAAAAATATTTTGGAAAATTCTGTGTATATCTTGATATCAAAATATGCCAGAATGACCGGAAAACACTGCTAAAACAGCTAACTAAAAAGACGAACAAGAAGCCTCGGACAAGGACTGACCAAAAGATGACGACCGATGACCGGACAAAGGACATGGTATGGATCGCGACGTGGAATGTAAGGGGTGCAAATGATGAGGTGAAAGAGAGAGAGATTATCCAGGTGCTTGAGGGTGCAAAAGTGAATGTATGTGGAGTAACTGAAACTAAATGGAGAGGAGTGAGTGTGAGAGAACGGGAGTATGGATGGGGTATATGTGCAGTAGGTGAGAATGAGAGGGCAAAAGAAGGAGTGTGTATTGTTGTGAGTAAAAGATGTAAGAATATAAGAGAGTATGGATCAGTTGGCTCAAGAATTGTGTGGTTAAGATTGAAAGTTGGAATACAAATGTAGGCGATTGTGTGCGTGTATGCACCAACGCAAGATCGTGTAACAGAGTGAGATAAGAGTTCTGAACAAATGTGGAAGTGTGCATGGAAAAGTCTGGAAGGAGTGAGAGAGTGCTTTTGATTGGTGATATGAATGGTAAAGTAGGGAATGAGAAGGTGGATGGAATAGTTGATGAGTGGGGTGTGCCTGCTGAGATAGATGAGAATGGCAGTACATTAGTGGACATTTGTGCCGGGAAGGGGTTGGTGCCAGTACCCTTTTCAGGAACAAAATGATCCACAGGTATACATAGCGAGTGATGAGAAGGGTGGGTGGTGAACTGAATGAAAGGAAGGCAATGATTAATTATGTGTGTGTGGATGAAAGGATGCATAGATGTGTAATGGATGCAAGAGCTTATACAGGTTGGGGGAGTGGACTTTCTGACCACTACTTGGTGGTGGCCAGAATCGAGATCCAAGTAAGATGAAGAACTAGAAGAAGGGAAGGATGGGAGGAAGGAGTAGTTGCAAGGAGAGTCATGGGTACCGGAAGTTCAGGTAGACATGACTCGTCACCAGACTCCAAGGCATAGATGACTCAAGACCACATCGTATCCTTATGTTGTTCTGCCTTTACCGTGTCCGGGGAATACCCAGAAAGAGGGATATCCTCAGATATGGCAACAGCAATATTTCTACTCACCACGTCGGCAACGACATTTTGTCAACCTGGTAAATATCTGACCTCTGGATCAAACTCCATTACCTTGCTGAACCAACACGCAACCTTACCATGCAAGTTCTTCCCCTTAACCCCTGTCCGCCGGCTGACATGTACGCACGACAGGATTCAGGGCGTGGAGGGCCTCTGGTTGACTTGATATACCGCACTCACCTTCCCGCCACTGTTTAAGTGCGGACCCATTTTCTGTGATACCTACGGGGTAGGTAGGACCCCCAGGTACCCTGCAGTTGTGCTGTTCAGTTTGTACTCAGCAGTGGTAGTGAGAGGAGCCACGTCATCTTCCTTGACATCGACCGATTCTGTCCCACCACACGAAGGGCCGATTGCCTCATCAATCCCCGTGAAAGTTCAGCCATTATTGCCAGGTAAAGGGCTTAGTGCCATAGGACGTGCCCTTGACGATACTGTCTCCTCTCGTATACTCAGCACGAGTACGTCCTCTGAGGAGAAAAAAAAGCTACACATGGAGAGTGAGCTCTCTCGCTCTCCAACCCCTACTCGCTCTCCGACACCAGAGAGGGCTATCCAACTTCTCCAGGAGGAAGGGACAGTCTACAAGAGTGATGATTTCGGCGATGAGGAGGTGCAAGATGACCCAGGAGATCGGGAAAGTGACGCGGACCTGGCGGTCATCGGCGGAAAAAAACGCCGCAGAGCCGTTTCTCCCACACTCTCGCCGCCTGCTTGCACTCCCCCACACCTCAGCCTACCACTTCAAGGGCAGAATCTCCACAACCAGGCCCTTTGGGAGTGGTATGAGTATTGAATAGGTGTGTGGGGAAATGTAAATAGTGTGCAGCAGTGCAGAAGTTTGTGTATTTTCATAAGTGAGTGAAATGTGTGATATTGTATGTGAATTATTGAAAGTGCTAAGGTTTAAGTCTTTTATAAGTTTTACAAGTGCATATAAGTGATTTATAGTAAGTGCAGTACAGGAGGTTTTCATTCTTTTCATTCATTGCCAGACGCCATGTATCCCAAACGGGGTGGCCAACGGCTTAGAGTTAATTGTTTTACAGGGAGGGGCACTAATCCTCCACCAACCCCACTTGACACGTAGGGATGCCAACAGCATCTGGTGTTCCCAGGCGGTCACACATCCAAGTGCTAACCAGACCCAACGTTGCTTAACTTGGCTGATCGGACGGGAAGTGGTGTACTCAACGTGGTATGGCCGATGTGTTTAATTTAGTAAGGATAGATGACACTATGCTGCTAGCATTTTTTTTTTTCAATTACATAGATGTCTGTAGAGTTAGTGTTGTCAGGAAAGTTCTGGAAGTTTGCTGGGTTCGGACGGAGGTTTGAATGCTTTCATTCCCTCTCGACTTTAACATGAGACGTTAGCTATTCGTAACGATATAACATATATTCATATTTTGTGTTGACTCGAAAACAAGGCCACTGTATTATCTATCTATCTATCTATCTATCTATCTATCTATATATATATATATATATATATATATATATATATATATATATATATATATATATATATATATATATATATATATATATATATATATATATATATATATATATATATATATATATATATATATATATATATATATATATATATATATATATATAATCATCATCCATTACAAGTCCACTGCTGAACAAAGGCCTCCCCCAGCCTTCTCCACGAATTCACTGACTGAGCCAATCTTTGCAAACGTTTTCCCTGCAAATATCTCTGTCTTACCTCTCCACCTCCTATCTGGCCTTTTTCTGCTCCATTTGCAATCACTTGGTGTCCAGTCAGTTAGCCTCTTGCTCCATTGGTTATCTCTTATTCTTACTACATGGCCTGCCCACCTCCATTTTTGTTGTTTTATAACTTCTATAACATCTTTGGCTTTAGTCTGCAGTCTCACCCAAGTTGATCTTTTCCTGCCTCTTAAAAATATTCCCAACACTGACCTTTCCATTGCTTTCTGAGAATGGTTTAATTTTGTCAGTTTCCTGGTCTCACAACCGTATGTCATAGATGGAATAATACATTCGTTATATACTTTTCGTTTCATACAAACTGGCAAGCTACTTTTCATAATGTCTGTGTTTACCAAATGCTTTCCATCCAATTGAAATGCGTCTTTTTATTTCGCTATCATGATCTTTCGTTCATTTTAGTATTTCCCCTAAGTAGTTGCACTCCTCAGCTTCAATGAACGGAAGTCAATGATTGATTATGTGTGTGTGGATGAAAGAATAAGAAAGTGTGTAATGGATGAAAGAGTATATAGAGGTTGGGGGAGTGGACTTTCGGACTACCACCACTTGGTGGGGGTCAGAATTAAAGTCCAAATAAAATGGAGAAATAAAAGAAGGGAAGGACAGGAGGAAGTAGTAAATACAAGGAGAGTGGAAAAGTTACAAGAGGATGGAAAAAAGGCAGAATATAAGAGGGAAGTGGAGGAGCAATTGGGTAGATATAGTATGGAGCGATGGGGGACGTGGAAGGTGTGTGCAAGATATTCACAGGAGAAATCTGTGCAGCATGTGAGGTGGTGTGTGGGGTGAAGACAAGACGAATGGGGGTGCAGGGAACAGCATGGTGGAATGAGGAGGTGAGGCAGGCTGTGGCACAAAAGAAGAAAGCATATAATGAGTGGATGAGAAACAGAGGCGTGGAAGAAATTGAGAGACAGAAGAGAGAGTTATATGTAGAGAGGAAGAGAGAGGTGAAAAGATTATTAAGAGAGAGTAAGAAGAGAGTGGATGAGGAATTTGGAAGGAACCTGAGTGTAAAGTGGAGGGAATGTAAGAAAATGTTCTGGAAAGAGGTAAAGTTAAACAGGGTGCCAGAGAAGTTAGCTAGTGAGTGAAAGATAAAAATGGTATATTACTGGTGGAGAAGGGAGAAAAAGTGAGCAGATGGTGAGAACACTTTAATGAACTGTTCAACATAGAGAATGAAAGTAATGCAAGTATAAGTGGCTGGGGAATGGCTGGGAGAAGGAGGGATGTGAGAAGAGAGGAAGAAATCAGTAGGATGGAAGTTGTGGAAGCACTGAAGAAAGGCAAAATGGGGAAAGCCCCAGGAACTGATGGGGTGTGTGGTGAAATGCTGAAGCATGGGGGAGAGATAGCAGTAGAATGGATATGGAAGATGTGCAGAATGGCCTGGGAGGAAGGTAGAGTCTCGGATGATTAGGAGTCAGGTATAATTATTCCCCAGTACGAAGGAAAATGGGAAAAAGAAGTATGTGGCAATCATAGGGGCATTTGTCTTCTTAGTGTAATAGGAAAAGTACATGGTAGGATACTTATTGACAGGGTTAGGGAAATAACAGAGGAGTAGACTTAGCACCAGTCGAACAGGGCAGTACTCCCGAGGTGGATGGCAAGCTGGTGCTAGGGAGAGCTGGAGCTCCAGTTTCACCACTCTCAGGACTTGATCCTGACCATCTCCCTTTGCTGAACATTTTCAGTGCTTTCAGTTACACAGAAAGCAGGCCAGCATACTCTCTTAATGCCTCTACCTTCAACTGTCTGCACACCACTACATGCACATAAGATATCACATCTATTCCCACTCTCATTAGCAATGGCTGCTGCAATATTACTTTCTCATATGGTGGTACCTCGGATTGCCACCACCCGCAGGGTAGGGCTGTCGGCACAGGGTACTCTTGGTTGCCATCAAGAGACTGTGCCAACAGCGACTAGTGCAATTTCTGGTCATGCTCGTCAGCCGAGAAGTGAAAGTGCTGCCTTATTCTTCATCAACATCTGTGGTCTTAGTACCAATTTAAATTCAGTTCATTTTTTCCTACAGTCCATATCCCCTCTGCCCTATTCCTTACAAAACCACAAATCTCACCCTCTACTGAAATATCCCCATTTTGTTTTCCTGGTTACCACCCCTTCACAAACTTCCATAACAAGAGCAGCACCTGTTGTTATATCAAGTCTCAGTATGCAGTTGACACCATTTTAAACCTCACTTCTTCTAGTTTTGATTACTCATTGTATAAACTAAATTGTCAAAATATTACCCAATATATCTGTGTAGTCTATCACTCCCCCAGTGCTTCTTCGGAACCCGGTGTATTTTAATCCATATCCACACAGTTGAGTAACCTTAACCTTGCCCTTAGCACTGAAATTACCATTCTGGGTGATTTTAACATACATGATGTTAAATGGTTATTGCATTCTGCCAGGACTGACGATGCTGGTCTAGAATGTGAGCAGTTTGCAGAATCGTTTAATCTCACACAGCTGGTAAAGCAACCAACCAGAATACCATATAATCCTGACCATAATGCCCTTCTCTTAAATCTATTCCTGGCAAATAATCCTGATCAGTACAGGATAGAGGTTTTGTCTCCACTTGGATGCTCTGACCACAATCTCTTCAAAGCCTCATTAGCTAGGCCCCCCAAACCTTAGCCCCCCCAAACCTCCCCGTTCTGAACCTGTCAGGGTGGCCTGGTGGCACTTTGATAGGGCAAACTGGGATGGATTAAAAAATTATCTTGCTGACATTCCATGGCAGTCTTTCTTCTCTAGTGATGCCAGTTCCACCCAGTCCCTTTGCGACTTAATACTAGCTGGCATGGATTTATTCATACTAAGTCAACAATTCACTAATAGATCAAACTCTCCAAAATGGTTTGACAGCAACTCTACCAGAGCAACGGCCCAAAAGTCATTAGCAGAAATATTATAACCCTTACTTAAAATCAAAAACATCTGAATCACTTACTCAATTTAAAATTGCTAGAAACCATGCAGAAGCAGATATCTTTACCATTACATTCGCCAGATTTTCTACAATAGAGGAAGCCAGCCAGAACGTCACAGTAGTAGAACTTGACTATCCCGAAATTGTTCCACTTAAAATACAGACAAGATACCTAAAATCCATCCTTGACAATTTACCTACCAACAATGCTCCAGGCCCAGATGGAATTCCTCCAATTGTTTTGAAAAGTGTTCCCCAGAACTTGCCTCTGTTCTTGCTAAATTATTCAGACTATGCATACGTACTTCTTCATTTCCTAATTCATGGAAAGAAACCAATATCCACCCAATACCTAAGAAAGGAAGTTCCTCTGACCCGTCTAATTACAGGCCAATAGCTGTCACATCTTCTCTTGGTAAGGTATTAGAAAATTTAATTAATAAGCACATAGTCAAACATCTTGAATCCAACAACTTAATTAGTGATAGACAATATGGTTTTCGCTGCAAAAGATCCACTATTGACATACTCAGTCTCCTGACTCATACCATCCATCAATCAATCGACCTACATGGAGAAACACATGCAGTAGCCCTTGATATTTGTAAAGCTTTCGACAGAGTATGGCATCGTTCCCAGTTGTCCAAACTCCTTTGATATGGAGGAAAGTCTTTTGTTCCTTTGATTTTCTCATATCTCAGTGACAGAAAAATAAGAATAAAAGTAGCTGATGTACAGTATATTCCAATTTCCACTCAATTAACGCCAGCGTGCCGCAGGGATCAGTTCTGGCGCCAAGACTGTTCCTGGTTCATATTAATGATCTCTTATCTGTCACCCACAATCCCATCCATTCATATGCGGATGACTCAACTCTTCATAGTTCATTCACACTCAGACACCCATTTACAATGTCTGATATCTCTAACTCTAAACTCAGTAGAGCCACCTCCATAAATCAAGACTTATCTACAATCAGTGAATGGAAACAAAACAACCTTGTCTCATTTAACGCTAGTAAAACTAAATATATACAATTTATTAATAGACAGGTATTGCCAGATTCGTATATTACCTTCAAAGCTACAAATATTCCCATCTCCAAAAGTATTGAAATTATCTGTGTCTCAACAATACCCTCAGCTGGACCTCTCATGTCAGATCACTTGCTAAGACTGCCGAGCAGTTGGCTGTAATTTATAAGAGTCATGTGCACTCTCAGCTTGAATACTGCTCACCCTTGTGGAATGGATGTGGAGAGGTTGTATTAAAACAACTAGACAAAATTCTGAACAATGCTGTTAGAATTATTAATAACTCTGCTATTACTAACTAACTATCTCCCCGACAAGTAAGGAGGAATGTTGCCTCCCTTGCATTATTTTACATATATTTTTATAGCAAATGCTCAGACGAAGTTGCGTCCATTGTGCCACCTCTCCATGCCATTCCTCGTGCTACACGGGCATCTGATAGCGCTCATGACTGGAATGTCACTCAGCCATATTGCAGAACTTTTCATTCCCCGAACTGCATCTCTCTGGAACTCACTTCCCCAGAGTTGTTTCCCTCAAAACTTCAACCTACAGCTGTTCAAGTCTAACTGTTACAGATATTTTATGAACAGAGGACACTAATAATCTGGTGTATGGATTAGTTTTTTTTATTCATTTGATTTTCCTTGCTCTGTTCCGTCATTAACAAAAAAAAAAAAAAAGAGTAATCAGTTGGAGAAGAACAAGGTTTTAGGAAGGGAAGAGGTTGTGTAGATCAGATATTCATTCTTTGATCTTTAGTGGAAAAGTTTCTTGAGAAGGGAAAGACGTTGTATGTGGCCTTCATGGATTTGGAGAAAGCATATGACAGGGTGGATAGAGAAGGATTGCGGAAAGTATTAAGAATATATGGAGTAGATAGAAAGTTGTTGAAGGCCGTGAAGAGTATGTATGAGGGTGCCAAGGTTGCAGTGTGTGTGGATAGTGAACTGAGTGAATTTTTTTTTTTTTTTTGAAGGTTGGATGGAAACAAAGATGTGTCATGTCTCCATGGTTGTTCAACCTGTATATGAATGGGGTTATGAAAGAGATGTAAGGTAAGGCAGTGGATGTTGGAGTGGCCCTAGTGAGAGAAGGCAGTGTTTGGAGACTCCCAGTACTATTGTTTGCAGGTGATACTGTGCTGTTAAGTGAAGACGAAGGGGAGCTGCAAGTTTTGGTGAATGGGTTTGGGAGAGTGTGTAAGAAACGGAATCTAAAGGTGAATGTAGTGAAGTGTAAAGTTATGGTCCTCGAGAGAAATGAAGTCAGTGAATGTATAGTGAGGCTGGATGGGGAGGAAATGGAAAATGTGAGTGCGTTTAAGTACATGGGTAGCGCGATGAGTGAGGATAGAAGATTAGAGGGTGAAGTGCTTGAAAGGGTGCAACAGGGAAGGAAGGTTGCTGGTTCCTTGAAACCAGTGATAAGAAACGGATATGAGCATGGAAGTGAAAACGCTACTACATGACAGTATTGTGATACCAACTCTAACGTATGGAAGTGAACCTTGGATCTTGTTGGAGGGACAGAAGTCAAGAGTGATAGCAGTGGAAATGAGTTATTTGAGATGATTATGTGGAGTCACATGGAGAGACCAGACTGACAAATGAGGAAGTGAAGGAGCATTGTGGTGTGGATGTGGATGTGACAGGAAGCGTTAGGAGAAACACACTGAGGTTGTTTGGCCATGTGGAGAGGATGGAGAGTGAGAGACTCACGAGGAGAGTGTATGTGAGTGAGGTGGAGGGGGGGAAAGGGAGGGGGAGGCCAAGGATGAGATGGAGGGGTGGGGTGGAGAGGTATATGAGAGAAGGGAGTGTGAGCTGGGAGCAGGGCAATGAAATGGCGGGGGACAGGTCGACATGGAGGCGATTTGTTTGTGGCCACCCCTTACGGGATTAAGGCTTCTTGCAAAAGATAGATAGACTTCTTCAAAACTATCTTCGCTTATTCTGATGACGCTCTATGGTGTCTGTGGATTAAAAATTACTTTAGTTTTACTCCGGTTCATCTTTAGTCCTACTTTGAGACTTTCTCTGTTCAGGCCATTTAACATTTCTTGCAATTTCTCTGCTGTTTCTGAGATAAGGACAGTGTCATCTGCAAATTTTAAATGGTTTTGCTTTTCTCCATCTACGTTCAGTCCTTTGTTTTCTCAGTCTAGCTTTTTAAAAATATTTTCTAGGCATGCTGTAAATACTTTTGGTGAAATTGTGTCTCCCTGATGCACGCCCTTCTCAATCTTAATTTTTTCTGGGTCTTTATGTAATTTAACTGCAGCAGTTCCCTCTTTACATATGTTTTCGAGCAGTTTTACAATGTTCTAATTCAGTCCTTCTCTCGCAATGAATTTATAATTGCTACCGTATGTGCTCCACTGAGTCGAAAACCTTTTCGTATTCAACAAAACCCAAGCACAATGATTTATTTATTTATATACTGTATATATATATATATATATATATATATATATATATATATATATATAGATAGATAGATAGATAGATATATAGATATATATATATATATATATATATATAGATATATATATATATAGATATATATATATATATATATATATATATATATATATATATAGATAGATAGATAGATAGATAGATAGATAGATATATATATATATATATATATATATATAGATATATATATAGATATGTATAAATATAGATAAATATATATATATATATATATATATATATATATATATATATATATATATATATATATATATATATATATATATAGATATATATATATATATATATATATATATATATATATATATATAGATATATAGATATATATATATATATATATATATATATATATATAGATAGATAGATAGATAGATAGATATATATATATATATATATATATATAATATAATATATATATATATATATATATATATATATATGTTATATATATATATATATATATATATATATATATATATATATATATATTATATTATATTATATATATATATATATATATATATATATATATATATATATATATATATATATATATATATATATATATATATGCAGGGTGAAGAGTAGCAATGTCCAGAACGCCCAGATTTGCCCAATCCAATGGGCCATGCTTCCATTCACTCATCATTGAAGCTCCCGGAATCCTGGCTTTATCGGATACGCCAGAAACATTCACCACGTTCTGTAGTTTCACATAAACGTATCGATAGAGTCAAGCCGGATGCTGCCACGTTAAAGAGGGGCACCAAATCTCTGATGATGCACTTCTCCTCACAACATTCATCCAGCCAGCTCGATCTCATGTCAGTTCCCTAGCCTCACCGATTTCCAAACCTCTCTTTCTCACACACTCATCCACCATATCCCTCCACCTCCTTGTCCTACCTCGCCTCCTCCCTCCTTCAAATTCGCTCAGATATATCTTTTTCACCACTCTATTGTTATCCATTCTCTCCACATGACCATACCATCTCAGTACACTCTCTTTGATTCTGGTGTCCACAGACTTCCTCATTCCACATCTTTCACGAATCACATTATTTCGTATCCTATCCACTATTATAACTCCACATACATTCCTCAGCAGTTCCATTTCCACTGCTCTTACTCTTGACTTTTCATTTTCATGCCACACCATAGTCTCACATCCATATGTTAAGGTTAGCACTAACACTACTCCATGTAAGCCTCGAGCAGCTGCAACACTCAAGCCTTTGTTTCTTATCAAGGCCTTCATTGCACCAGCTACTTTCCTTCCTTGCGTCACTCTACTTTCCACTTGTTTTGCACATTTCCCTCTCTTATCTGTCGGTGGACTGAGGAATTTGAACTCTCTCACCAATTCCAGTCTCTCTCCTTTCACTGTAACATCGCACTGGGAGTCACCTTCCCTCTCAGTAACCATCACTTTACTCTTTTCTACATTTACTTCCAAGGCACGACGCTCACAGACATCAGCAAAACTCTGCACCAGCCTACCAAGTTCTTGTCCGGTACTTGCAAGCAGTACTGCATCATCAGCATACAACAAATTTGTGGTATTCCATCCATCATCATTCGTTACCAACTCCATCCCTCTCTCCATTACTCGTGTTTTTACTTCTCTTGCCACCCCATCCATATATATATTGAACAACCATGGGGACATCACACAACCTTGTCGCACGCCCACACTGTTCCTGAACTAGTCACTTAGATGCCCATTAACCATTACACATGCTTCACTACCATCAGAAAAACTCTTGACGGCATCTAGCAGCGTACCGTCTACACCATACATGCTCAAAACTTTCCACAATCCTTCTCTGTCCACTTCGTCGTATGCTTTTTCCAGATCCATGAATGCCATAAACACCTTATGGTCCTTCTCACAAGCCTTCTCTGTTATCCATTTCATTGCAAATATTTGATCCACACATCCTCTGCCACTACTAAAGCCACCCTGTTCATCACTCACTAAGAGTTCTGATATCTCTCTTACTTTCTCAATATTAATTCTTCCACATACCTTCACTACCACACTCAATAAACTTATGCCGCAATAATTCTTGCACTCACCTTTATTTTTACACAGGGATATAATCACAGCCTTCTTCCACTCTACTGGCACAGTTTCACTCATTCATGGCTTCATACATATCTCCAACAAGCACTTCATTCCATTCTCTCCACTACGCTTAATCATCTCTGCATACACCTTATTAACCCAAGCTGCTTTCCCATTTTTCAGCCGCTTTACAGAACTCTTCATCTGTGCGAGTGTCACGTCTCCTGGCACTGCATTCCTTTTCTGCACACTCCCAAAACCAATCATGTTTACAGCCGCTCTGCTCTATCTATTCCCGTTCATCAGGCTTTCCAAATATTCTTTCCAACTGGTCCTTACTGCACTT
This sequence comes from Coenobita brevimanus, assembly GCF_032717465.1. Taxonomy (NCBI): domain Eukaryota; kingdom Metazoa; phylum Arthropoda; class Malacostraca; order Decapoda; family Coenobitidae; genus Coenobita; species Coenobita brevimanus. The sequence goes on from NC_136986.1 coordinate 31,646,569, forward strand.
CATCTACCACCTACATCCTTCACACCATCACATTTCTTTCTGCTTTCACTTCTACATTTCTGCACCCTCTTTCCAGAATAACTTCATATTTTCAGAGTAGTTTGCATTCATTTTTCTTCCTAGATCATCATTTATCTTTTTCCTCTTCATTAGTCTCTTTACGTGGTTCTTGCGCTTCGTATATTCAGTTCTTATTTTAACTGAACCCCTCTCCTGTAACCACTTTAGCCACTTCTTCCTCTTTTCCTCCACTGCTTTCTTAACCTCATCATTCCACCATGCCATACCTTTCTTCTTTGTTGTTACTCTCGTCACACCATATATATATATATATATATATACAGTAATCCCTCTACTTTCCGGACACCCACTTTCCAGACATCCCCACTTACCTGACATTTTGGGCCTGGACCATCGGAACCGAAAAACGGCCAAAAAAAAAAATCCCCCCAAAATCCAAATTTTTTCCCACCCGTAATTTGAAATTGCCGACGCGGCGCCAAACAGCTGCTCACACCATGGCCCCTTCACCCCTTCCTTCCTCCCCCTCCCCCCTGCCCCCTTCCGTGTCAGGGTTGCCGTTTGTTATTTTTCATTACCAAATGTGAGCCAATTTGGTAATGAAAAATTTGTTTGGTAATGAATCAGAATAATGCATTACCAAACGGATTTTTCACACGTATGAGGATACACAGGATGGAGATGTTGGATTGTTTGCTCTCTCTGATTAATCTGCTACCCTACATAGCGTGAAAATAATCAACATGCTGTTAATTATAAGGAGAGTGATTACATGTTTTTCCACTTGTATATATAATTAGTGAAGAATTTGGTAATGAAAAGTTAAATTTGGTAATGAAAGTTGAGGAGATTGGTAATGTGGCAGTTGCGATCTGGCAACTCTGTTTCTCCGACATCAGCAGTTACTCCCTAACTTCGATAATGGACATTGGAAGCCACACGTGCTCGTTTTTTGTGAATAAATAGTGAATATACTGCAATACCTCGCCTCTAGACCACGTGGGAATTTACAGTGTTGTGCAGTGTTAAGAAATTTGAACTTAGAGTGCAAAGGATCAACTGTGGAGTGCAAATTGGCAGTTTATCTGGCGGTTAGAACTGCAGTGGTGCAGTTAAGAACAAAGGGCAGTGTTAAACAATTATAACTCACAGTGCAAAGAATTAAGCACAGCACAACACTGGATTATTGTACATGCTTCAAGAGCATTTTCACCACTGCCAAAACCTTAGAAAGGCAGCCACAAACGTGATGTAAGTACCCTGGCTGAGGTACAGTCACTTCTAAGTCCTCATTCTTTGGTTCCTTTTCATTTATTTCATGTTTTATGTCCATTATTGGTGTAAATATGGTCTTAACCCCTAAAACGCTGATCGTCGCGTTTGTGACGCTCGGCCATAAGGGCAGGACGGCGAGTCGTCGCGTTTGCGATTTTAGTATATTTTGAATAACCGCAGGCAAGCAGGCTCCAGCTGGTATTGTCTATCAGTACCACCATCCTCTAGCTACAACTAGCATATTTTACCTTTGTACTACTGACCTCAGTTGTTGCCAAATATCGCGTTTTCCCCCCGTACCCCCCCTACCACGGCCCGGCCAGCCTGGCTGTGATACATGGCAGCGCTCTGAGCGCTCAGAACTGTAAATCTGCGATCTCCTCTCACAAGCAGTTTATGCTACTAGGAAACGCTTGTTTCCCCAGTTGTAACACTAGCTTTTGCCTCTGTTTAGTGTCAGTTTACTGCAGGCTTTGAAAGTGAGATTATGGCGAGTTCTAGCTCTTCCCAGTCAGTGCAAGCGGCCGACAGGAACGAGAATAAAGTGGCGGACGTAAGGCAGAATAAAAAGCGCGCCGTGGTGATCTTTTGGGAAGTAATATGATTGAAAATAATGTAGTATACATGTTTTTAGCTGTGAAAATGGAAATGTTTGTTGAGTGATAGAAAACCGCCGCCACAGTGCATGTCGGCCGTACGCTCCGTTGATTTTAGCCTTATTTTCAGTGCTTATTGTACAAATACGGATTCCTAACTACCTTTACGTTGTTGTATAAAGTGTACTGTGACAGACTGAGGCTGTGGTAGAAAGAAAACCGGGTTTCTGGAGGTGTGAGAGTGAAGACTTTGTTACCCAACTTTGCAAGTCTTCACAAGTCCTTTGGTAGTCAACGAAGGCTCAACATGTGGCTCAGGAGATAGCTGAATGTAAGTAATATATGCCATAAAAATTTTAATGCTCTAGGGTTAATCTATGATTTTTGGCAAATATTTTTCCACAGGTACTCAGACCCCGCTACAACCCCGCCACAGGGGGGGGATCGCGTGTACACAGCCTCGTTTTAGGGGTTAAATAGATTTAAATAGGTGCTATGCATGTCCGGTAGGGAGTTATTTAGGTGGCTTTCAAAGTTAGGTTGGGTTAGGGTCTATAAGTACCTGTCCTGGAGGCTGGTGCCCACTATCTGGACAGGACCACTTTCCGGACGTGCCTTTGGCTTACGTTGGATAGTGGAGGGATTACTTATATATATATATACAGGGTGTAACAGAAGGTTATGTCATAACTTCACAGGGTGAATAATTGGGTTAATACAAATATGAAATGTTATATGACTATTTGTGTTATTTTCAATAGTAGCAAAGTTATGGCACTGGAAGGTAGACTACAGGTAAAACAGGTAGAGGAAAACACACACGTAACACCAAGCTTTATTGTAACACACGCGTATGGGTTTTATAGTCTTATGGAAGAGTTAGTTAAGTAGGTGTTCAAAGTGGCCGCCATCTTCTTGCATACACATCTCAATGCGATGCAACATCGACCTTGTAACATTGTGGAGAACAGCAGGGTCATTCACATGTGTCGCTGCATCAAATATCCGACGTACTAGATCATCTCGTGTGTCTACTGGACGTTCATACACCAGCTCCTTCATGTATCCCCATACGTGGAAGTCTAAAGGGATGAGGTCTGGGGAACGTGGTGGCCAACTCACTGGGCCACCACGGCCAATCCATTGGCCAGGAAAGTGTTGGTCTAGGTAATTCCTCACGATTAATGCGTAATGTGCGGGTGCTCCATCATGCTGGAAGTACATCTGTGCTCGTGTTTGTAGTGGAACATCCTCAAGAAGGGCTGGCAACTCATGTTCCACAAACTGTGCATAAACCCGTCCTGTCAGACACTCCTGCATGATGAATGGTCCAATTAATTGGTTTCCAATGACACCACACCACACATTCACAGAAAAATGGCGTTGGTGATTACGTTGGACTATTGGGTGCGGATTATGATGCACCCAAACATGAGAGTTCCTAGTATTATGAACTCCCTCACGTGTGAACTGTGCCTTATCAGTAAATAAAATGTAGGGACACTGTTGATGGTGTGCAACAAACCACCGACAAAACTCTAGTCGCCTATCCATGTCTGCAGGTTCCAGGTGTTGTACACGTTGAATATGATATGCATACAGTTCCTCACTGTGCAGCGTTCGCCAAACGGTCATATGCGATGTGTGTAGACGGGCAGCAAGTCGTCGGGTACTGGTTCGTGGATCACGCTGTATCATTCGCATAATGTGCCTCCTCTGTGCCCGATTTCTTTGTCGGGGACGTTTCACAAATCTCACCGCACCAGGAACCAATCTAGACTCTCGCAACATTTGATGGACATTATTAAACACTCGTCGATCAGGAGTTCGTCGTCCTGGAAACCATCGTCGATATTCTTCAACAGCTGCAACCGCATTCCCATCACAAAACCCATAAATATAGTGCATATCTGTGTATTCCACGTTAATAAACAAAATTGGCATATCCAAGACTACTATCAGTCAAGTTGAACCAGTTCCTGACTGTGACCACACTCTGTGGTACTGAGATGATGTAGTTCATTACTAAAGCTTCATGACTCGTATTGATGTGCTCAGTGATTCGAATACATGGTCCACACAGTCAGTGAAACACAGTTTTCCCACAAAATGTGTTATACCTTGATGCTATTTACATGTGTGGTTTACTGTACCTTCCTTACCTGTAAGCCACATTCCAGTGCCATAACTTTATTACTATTGAAAATAACACAAATAGTCATATAACATATCATACTTGTATTAACCCAATTATTCACCCTGTGAAGTTATGACATAACCTTCTGTTACACCCTGTATATAATATATATATATATATATATATATATATATATATATATATATATATATATATATATATATATATATATATATATATATATATATATTATGTGTGTGTGTGTGTGTGTGTGTGTGTGTGTGTGTGTAAATTCTTATATGTTTAGTTGTTTATTCTGCCATCCCACTATAAACATTCGACTGCAAACATTTCCAGTGTTTATCTAGTAATTATTCATCTGGAACTTAGATTTATAATAGTGTGTCATAATCATCATCATCATAATATTAATAATAATAATAATAAAATCTATTTGAGCAATTTACAGACATTCGTTTTCCTTTAGACAGAATGACATGGGAAGTCCTAATTATAACATCAGTCTCTAATTTTCATTTCTATCGAACATTACAAAACAAGTGAAAGAAGCATGCCTTTGAGTGTAAACATATAATATGCAGTAATGTTGACAGACCCAGAGAACAGTGTGATGCCATACAAGCAACATACCGTTTTTGCACTTTGAGAATACGTCGGACACATTATCATTGGCTATTGATACTGTGAAGTGAGCAACACTCCAAACCCTCCCACCCCTGGCCGCCCTTCCTCCCACTCATAGTTACCATACATGTGGGGTCTGGCTGTTGCTTCGTGACTATTTGTCGACCACCAATGCTCTAAACAGCGGGTAATGCAGAACTTTCCCTGACTGTACAAGCAAGGGCGTATCCTCCACCTAAGGCGTCCCGAGTCAGACTGCCCAACAGCGCCAAGCAAGCCCCGGGCAGGGGCGCGGGCGGGAAACTTCCCACGTGAATTTGAACTCCAACAGACTAGTTACCAGACTCGACCTTCCTCCTTATCAAACCTGTGTGTTGCCTGTACCAGTCGCAGAGAACCCCCATGTCATTCTTGGGATTAACCCTGAGATTAAACGTCTCCAGCAAGAGTCACCCATGTGAGTTAATGAGAACAAGGAAGTCGATCTCCCCTTTAATAACCCAAGTAGGTCATGAATCAGTCTAGAACCTGTTACCTTGCTGGCCACTTATAACAAATTATCTTATGACCAAATTGAAGACACACCCTTCCAAGTCAGAAGTACCACAGCGAGCAATGCCATGCTTTCCGATTATGACACAGCCTCTGGTCCTGTTACCCGAGAGGAGAAATTGCAGGTCATTAACAAGTGCAACTGGGATCACGTAGATTCTAGACTAAAAGAGCAATTGACTAATATCCTCAAACAGGACCATCAGATGTTCATCCTGAGTGAATGAACATCCTTAGTGATGAACTGGGAACCATGGTGCCCCCTGCTCACGTCGGTATTTCCGACTCTACCCCAACCCGAAGTCCCCTGTACAGATGTCCCGAGAATGCGAAGGCAATGATATCACAAATGTTGGGAGATATGCAGACAAAAGACATAACTGAACCATCTACTGCTGTAGTCCAGTAGTCCTAGTATCAAAGCCTAATGGGAGTAAAAGAATATGTTCGGACTATCGGCAAGTTAACACCAAGTTACATACCGACTTACAACCGTTGCCTAGGTCAGATGAGTTAGTAGAGCTGACAGCTGGAAACCTTTTCTATGTAACCCTTGACATGAAGGACACATATTACCAGGTGGTGATGGATGAAGAATGTCGAGATGTTAGCACTTTCAGTGATAGAATTTCGCTGTATCACTTCAAGAGACTCTCTTCTGGATTTAATTGTAGTCCAGCAATATTTACACGTCAATTGGGATCGATGTTAACCCCATTTATGAAGGAAGACTGGGTACAAAATTAGCTGGATGATATCATTTAATGGGCACCGACCTTTGATGAGCTCCTTAATAGACTATCAACCCTGTTTAAACATCTCATTCAAAATGGACTCAAGCTGAATGTCTGTATATGTCAGTTCACCCACAAACAAGTAAAGTTCTTAGGACACTTGGTATCAGAAGAGGGATGTAAACCTGACCCTGAGAATGTTGAAGTGGTGGTTACCATTAAGCCTAAAAATGTTAGTGGTGTGAGGCAGTTCTTGGGTATGGCCGGATTATATATAAAAACATATCCCCCACTTTGTTAAAATTGCCATCCCATAAAAGAAACTGACTAAAAAACATGCTCAATTCCTTTGGTCCCCGTCATGTGAGGAAGCCTTTCAACACCTTAAACAAGAACTGATCATTGCTCCTGTATCAGTAAGAGCTAATGTTAATAATAAGTTTATCCTGCACACTGATTCTAGTAACACTTGTGTGGGAACCACTCATATGCAAATGCAGTCGGATGGGTCACTCAAACGATGGGGTTACTTTTCTAAGAAACTGAAGCCCCTAGAAGTGCACTACTCTGCCACAGATAAAGAAGCTCTTGCCATAATCTTAGCCTGCAGGAATTCCACCATTGGTGGGGTAGTCATTTCACCATTAAGACTGATCACCAACCTCTAGTAACTGTATTAAAAAAGAAAACGAAGTCACCTAGAATGAACAGGTGGATGCTGGAAATGTGCGAGTACAAGTTTGACATTGACTACAAGATGGGTAGGAAGAACGTGGTCACATACAAGTTAAGTAGACCAGTGAGAGTGATAAGATGGGAGCCAGACAAGAGATGGCTAGGAAAAACTTGGAAAGAGATGAAAGAGGCCCAATGTAAATAGGCTAGGTGGAAGGATATAATAGATTACCTAGAAGGTTGTGCAGTCCCTAAACATCGCTATCCTCGCACCACCCTATATCAGTTCGCTGTAGAACAAGGAATTTTGTATTTGCTAAGAAAGATGACAGCTTACATTACTTTCTAGTAGTCCCACAGTAATTAAAGAAGGCTGCTTTGAGTTTAGTACATGATCAAGAGTGAGGACGCTTAGGCCGGAAAAAGTCGACTGACAAAGCTGAAACAATGTTCTACTTGCCAAACCTTAGAGTAGAGGTGAGTACCCATATGTTAGACAGTTAGAATGTAAAAGCTGTCAGGAATTTAAGGGTACCTCTGGGTTACAACAGAAATGGCAGAAGTTTCCTCCTGTACACAAGCCCCTTGACTGGATCAGCATTGATCTCACTGATATATGTGCTGGAACCCAAGGGTACCGTTACGCGCTGACAGTTCTAGACCACTGCAGTAGGTTTGTCAAATTTTACAAATTTGGGACTAAAACTACAGGTAAGGTGTGTGCTAACTTCGCAGAGTATTTGTGTGACTATGGGGTCCCAATATTTCTTCTCTTGGATAATGGAGGAGAGTGTATCTTGCAAAAATTCAAAGACCTTTGCTCCCCCTACAACATCAAAATAGGTTATGTGACTCCACATCACCCACCTGGGAATGGATTGTCAGAAAGAATGTACCGGACCACGAAGTGTGCTGGCAAACCTGTGTAAAGGTCATCCCCTCTGATGGCCCAAATTCTTAAGTGAATGTCAACATGTTCTGAATGGTGTTGTACATACCTCAGTTGGTGAACACACCCATTTTGCTTTCTTCTCAAGGCATGCCCCCAGATAGATAGGTGTGAACGTACCAGTGATTGAAAATGATGAACGTCAGGAGGCAGTGGCGGTGGCTTGTGATCTTATACATCAAACCCCTATGAACATGGCTCGCAAGTTCCGTGAAGTACCTAGCCGTAAACTGAAGAACCAAGTGGTCAAGTGTGGAGACTTAGTATGGGTGAAAAATGAAAACCCTGAGCCAGGTACGAGCCAGAAACTGAATGTAAAGTGGGTGGGGCCATATTAAGTGATAGAAGTGATACGTGATGGTGGTGCTTATCACTTGAAAAGCATATTTGACGATATTGTAGTGCAGAGAGCAGCTGAGAAAGTGAAGCCTTATGTAGGAATGAAACATTGGCTGATCAAGCCATCAATTGTGTTGTTGGAAGATGATGAGGATTGTCAGCTTGAGACCTTGCCACCCAGAAACCGCAGACCTGTCTGTAGATACACTGAGAATTGTTAAATGTATACCGTACCACTCTTTGGTCCTGTACGTAAGTTACATTCTCTCTGTCAGACCCTTGTCACTGGTGTTACTTTATGGTAAGATGTCCTGAGTTGGATGCAGTACAGGTGCTCTGTGTATGAGGATGTATTGGAGCACATGAGGACATGCTTAGTAGCTCTGAGGAAACTCTGGGAAGACTGTGTGTATGAGAGTTTGTCTGTATGAAAAGAATGTGTTACACATTAACCACTTTCCCTCTTGAGGCTTACTGCAAAAAGTGTATAGGACAAACTAATCTGGACGTCCATGATACCCTCTATAATAGGCATCTGGGGTCTCACAAGTACCTTCAGGTGGATAAGAGATTTGTCTTGGTGGGACATAATAGGTGCACTAGTCTGGATATCCATGATACCTTCTATGATTGGCATCTGGGGTCTCACAAGCGACTAAAGGTGGATGGGAGATTTGTCCCTGTGGGACATAATAGGTGCCGAGTTGATATCAGTGTTTATGGACCATTAGGAGAGTTAGGCACCTGCTTGTATTAGTGACAGTCGGCAGTGTCCCTTGTTGTCTTTCTATAGTTATAAGTAAGAATAGTTCCACTGTGTCAATATAGTTGCGTTTTTGTCGTCCAATGTGACGGATAGGATTTGAAGCCATCTTCAGTGAAACCAAGCTGCACTGTTAAGGTTGGCCAAAGTGATACGAAGCCAGCCCAAGCATTTGTCACTGAAACCAAGACCATCTTCGTATCTCATCCAAGCATGGTCGGGAGCAGTCTTCATGCAGCATGGGAAGAGTGAGATTGGCCAGCAGGGACACGTAAAAGATAAATACAATATCATGAAATTAGCATGATGTACATATAATTAGGGTGCAGGTGGCTAATATTAATGATATATAGAACCAGGTCAGCACAAATGAAGGCTATGGGTAAATTGCATATTCGTCAGATGACCTTTGGAGAACCCCTCTGTTTACATTGCGATCGGCAAGTGTAGTTTTTCGGTTCTACATATCCTGGACTGTTTTTGCAGACAGAAACCAAGCACCCCAAGATGCGCTTCAAATCCCAAGCTACAGCTTGGACAACAAAAACACGGCTTTGGTATTTGCAGGACAATTAAGTTAGGTAAAAGTCTAAAAAAGAGGGGAAAGAGTTGTGTAATGGTACCAGTAATTTATAAAGGTCATTGATAAGTTGAGTATGACTTTTCCCTTCACTCACTTGTTGCCTAAAATAGGCACATTAATATCTGTACTTTAATATTAAGGCTCCATTAATGTTATGGGCTTGAGAGTAGATTCGAACTACCCGCTGTGCTTAACTGAAATACCCGCGAACCTAACATCACAGTCCTTCCAGTGTGACATAACTTTCTGCCCTCCCCTCAATTCCCTAACATCATAGCAAAACTGAGTTATTAAACACAGACGAGTGCACGATAACAATCGTATTCGATAACCCTTCCTCTCATACTAAATTCATACTGCTAAATAAGCTAAGGAAAAAGTTGGTAAATGGAATTTTCCCTCGTCTTATCCCTGTAAGTGTTTCCCCTTGCCTTTGTTCATAACATGACGTGGAGCAGAGCTGGACAGGATCCCTCTCGCACTCATACTTCCCATGGATCTGTTGGTTATTTTGCCCTCATAAAGAGGTTTGTACTTACATATATATTCCTCATAGACACATTACTTGTAGCCTGAAATAGTTTTAGCATAAATTTACAAGTGATTAACAAGATAAATGAAGTGAACAGGATGTTGGAAAAAGCCTTTGTTCACCGTTACAGTGTTACAATACAGAATCCTTCCTGAATGCTAGCTTATAACCAGTGATTGCATTCCAAATACTTAATGAATAAAATTTAGAATCTTTACTTTTTCAAGGTCAAGTGGGAAGAGACTGGAAGTTTAAGGGTAAACTTACCTAATCCAAGTGAGATACACACCTCCGCAGAGTCCCCCTCCCCTAGGACAGAGCCGCAACCCCACCTCCACCCCAGGAAGACACCACGGTGGGGCAGGTAAAGGATGTGCTGGGTCCAAGCGAGATGAGCCCCAGTACTCCACGGCCCTACACTCCTCTTCCCCCCAACATGACCAGCAGCATCCACACAGTACTGGCCACCTACATCTCAGCTAGGCCAGCCTTCACCAGGATCGGGGTGGACTTGTCTAAGTACAGTCCCAAACAGCACCGCGGCATCGGCCACCGTCCGTGCTGGGGAAGGGTCGGCCACCGTACGTTCTTTTGCTGCAGCCACACCTGGAACCAGCCCTGCAGTAGGGGCCACTGTACGCCCTGGGTTGGACGTGATGGCCACCATATGCATGTCAGCTGGTATACCAGAGGGAGGCAAAACCGTGATGTCAGCCACTGTCTGCGTCGGGGGAGGGTCGGCCACTGTACGCCCTTCATCTCCCTCCTCCACCCTCAGGAGCAGCACCGCGGTATCGGCCACCGTCCGTGCCAGGGAAGAGTTGGCCACCGTATGCCCTTCTGCTGCTGTTCTCAGGGTCTGTGGAACCATGATGTCGGCCATGGTCCGTGTCGGGGAAGGGTCGGCCACCGTGCACCCTTCATCCACAGTCGCTAGGGCTTCCCCTTCAGAAGGAGTCCATGGCATGGCCCACCTTCCACCCAGAGGCCGCACGGGATGATCTCCCCACTCTCTCCACAGGTGTGGTTCCCAGGAGGAGGTGCCGTCTGAGGAGTGGTGGCAGGGCTCAGTCGCAGAGGAGGAGATCCACGCTCTTCGGATCACCCCTGGATGACGCCCGGACCTGACAGACACCACCTGGAAGGGATGCCACAGACAACCTCTGATGGCGCCCCAGTCTAGTGGCGAACGCAGTCCCCAGCCACCCAGGGATGTCCCCCAGACCCCTCCCATCGATGGCCCTCGGCCCAGAGCAGGAGTCAAGAACTACTCGTGACCCTGTTCGGCCCCAGTCCCGAGGGCCACTCACCAGGTCGAGGCTCCGCAAGGAGGGAGCCTCCCTGCACCCTAGACCAGGAACGCGCCCGGGCTATAACGCCCCTTGTAGTAGTCGTCTCGTGCCCTCTACGGGAAGGCACGCCCGTGAGCCAGCCCTCTATGCCCGGGCACTACCTCAACTGAGCCCAGGTTTCAGCAGCCCAAGAAACTCTCTGGGGCAATCCCAGTGTCAGGCAAGGAAATAGAGACTGACAGTACCCGTGTTATGTGTTTGAACTCAGAGCAGTGATACAGTGAAAACTGACAGTGACGTATCTACAGACAGAATGCCTGGACATACAGTGCGAGTTACCTAGACCCAGAAACTAAGAACGATACACAAGGACTGTGGGGAGAAAGGACTGTATGGACTGTATCTCCAACCCCTATGTAATATTGATGGATATTACTGACTGAGGGTAATAACACTGTACAGTATGTGTAGTGTACTGTAAATACTGCCCTAATAAGGCTGTCACTGTACCTGTGCCCTGTATTGTATACGACTGTATGTATATTGTAAGGAGGCCGAATTAAGACAATATATGTGGTAAGGTAGCCTGCCGAATTTTAATGACCTATTCCTCTGTTAAGGTATTCTAGTTCCGGTCTCGAAAGAGGACGCCGCTCTGTAGCTAGTGTCTTTAGGGCGAGAAGTCGACCTAAAAAAACACCTAGCATAACACTAAGTATAACGCTAGCTCATAAAAATTTAATTTCTTTTCACTACTTTTTCAAACAAATACCATAACTCAACTAGTTTTGTAATTTGTACTTATTACTGTGAAAATACGATCACATATAGTATTATTTTTCTATTGTGAATCAAATATATTTCAGGGCACAGGTGCTGGGGGAAGAAATGCCCGGGTAAAGTAATGTTTCGGTGGAAACACCATACCTCATAGTTACCTCGCAACACCTACCTCTGAGGCCTACCTCATGCACTCCACTCTCCTGTGTCTTGAGTATTCCTAGCATTTTTCAGTAGTGGTGGTCCTAAGTAGGCAGGAGAATGTGTGTGCTTTATAAGAGTATAACTTAGATTTTAATAAGATATCATTTAAGGTAATTAGCTGTTATACTGTATTACCCTTTTTCCTTATGCATGCAATAACGGAAGTTACGGGCACGGGCTGTGCTTTTACTTGGTATTCTGGTGGTAGTCGCCATGAATGAAAGGAAAAACGACCCGTTGTAAACCCCCACTCCCGTTACATTGTGTAGTATGGTGTGGTGTAGCGTAGTGTAGTGTGGTGTAGTGTGGTCCAGGGTAGTGTGGTGTAGAATAGTGTGGTGTAGTGTAGTGTGGTGTAGTTTAGTGTTTAGTGTAGTGTAATGTAGTCAAATGTAGTGTGGTGTGGTGCAGTGTAATGTAGTATGGTGTAGTGTAGTGTAGTGTGGTGTACTGTACTGTAGTCTAGTGTAATGTGGTGTAGTGTAGTGTAGTATAGTATTGCGTACTGCAGTGTAGTTTAGTTTAGTGAAGTGTGATGTAGTATAACGCAGTGTAGTTTGTTGTAATGCAGTCTAGTTTAGTTTAGTGTAGTGTTGTGTTGTATAGTGTAGTGTAATATAGGGTTGTGTACTAGTATGGTGTAGTGTGGTGTGATGTAGTGTCGTATAGTGTAGTGTTGTGTAATGTAGTGTTCTGTAGAGTAGTGTGGTGTGATGGGGTGTGGTGTAGTGTCGTATGGTGTAGTGCAATGTAGTGTAATGTGGTGTAGTGTAGTGCAGTACAGTGTAGTGTAGTGTGGTGTGGTGTAGTGTAGTGTAGTGTAGTGTAGTGTAGTGTAGTGCAGTGCAGTGTAATGTGTGTGGAGCAGTATGGTGTGGTGTGGTGTGGTGTGGTTTAGTGTAGTGTGGTGTGATGAGGTGTGGTATAGTGTCGTATAGTATAGTGCAATGTAGTGTAGTGTGTGGTGTAGTGTAGTGCAGTACAGTACAGTGTAGTGTAGTGTGGTATGGTGTGGGGTGGTGTGGTGTGGTGCAGTGCAGTTAGTGTAGTGTGGTGTGGAGCAGTATGGTATGGTGTGGTGTGGTGTGGTGTGGTGCAGTGTAGTGTAGTGTGGTGTGGTGTGTTGTGGTCTAGTGTGGTGTGGTGAAGTGTGATATAGTATGGTGTTTTTTTGTAGTGTGGTGTGGTGGAGGGTGGTGTGGTATGGTGTGGTGGAGTGTGGTATGGTGTGGTGAGATGTGTGGTGTGGTGTAATATAGTGTAATGTGGTGTAGTGTAGTGTAGTATAGTGTAGTGTAGTACAGCGTTGTGTACTATTGTGGTGTGGTGTGGTGCTGTGTAGTGTAGTGTGGTGTGGTGTGGTGTGTTGTGATGTAGTGTGGTGTGGTGAAGTGTGGTACAGTATTGTGTTTTGTGGTGTGGTGTGGTGTGGAGGAGTGTGGTATGGTATGGCATAGTCGAGTGTGGTATGGTATAGTGTGGTGTGTGGTGTGGTGTCGCTTAGTGTGGTGTAGTGTGTAGTGTGGTGTGGTGTGTAGTGTGGTGTGGTGTATTGTAGAGTTTTGTGGTGTGGTGTTGTGTGCTGCAGTGTGGTGTATTGAGGTGTAGTGAGGTGTAGTGTGGCGTGGTGTAGTGTAGCGTAATGTAGTGTAGAGTGGTGCAGTGTAGTATGGTGTAGTGTAGTGTAGTGTGGTGTGGTGTGGTGTGGTGTGGTGTAGTGTGGTGTTGCTTCGTGGAGTGTAGTGTAGTGTAGTGTGGTGTAGTGTGGTGTAGTGTGGTGTTGCTTCGTGGAGTGTAGTGTAGTGTAGTGTGGTGTAGTGTGGTGTGGCGTGGTGTGCTGTAGTGTGGTGTGGTGAAGTAGTGTGGTGTGGTTCCGTGGAGTGTAGTGTGGTGTGCTGTAGTGTGGTATAGTGGAGTGGAGTGGAGTGGAGTATAGTGTGGTGTAGTGTGGTGTGGTGTAGTGTAGTGTGGTGTAGTGTGGTGTGGTGTAGTGTAGTGTGGTGTAGTGTGGTGTGGTGTAGTGTAGTGTGGTGTGGTGTAGTGGAATTTAGTGTAGTTTAGTGTAGTATGGTGTGGTGCGGTGTCGTGTGGTGTGTTGTAGTGTAGTATGGTGTGTGGTGTTGAGTAGAGTGGTGTGGTGTGGTGTGGTATGCTGCAGTGTGGTGTGGTGTGGTGTGGTGTAGTAAAGCGTGGTGTGGTGAAGTGTGGCATGGTGTGGTGTGGTGTAGTATGGTGTTGTGTGGTGTGGTGTGGTGTGGTGTGGTGTGGTGTAGTGTGGTGTGGTGTAGTGTGATGTAGTGTGGTGTTGTGTGGTGTGGTGTGGAGTAGTGTGATGTTGTGTAGTGTGATGTAATGTGGTGTGGTGTGTGGTGCGATGTGGTGTGGTGTGGCATATTGGTGTGGTGTGGTGTGGTGTGGCTTGGCGTAGCGTGGTGTGGTGTGGTGTAGTGTAGTATGGTGTAGTGTAGTGTGGTGTGTGGTGTGGTGTGTGGTGTTGTGTGTGGTGTGGTGTGGTATAGTGTGGTGTGTGGTATGTTGTGGTGTAGTGTGGTGTGGTGTGGTGTGGTGTAGTGTGGTGTGGTGTGGTGCTGTGTGGTGTAGTGTGGTGTGGTGAGGTGCTGTGTGGTGTAGTGTGGTGTGGTGTGGTGTGGTGTAGTGTGGTGTGGTGTAGTGTGGTGTGGTGTAGTGTTGTGTGGTATGGTGTGGTTTGGTGTAGTGTGGTGTGGTGTGGTGTAATGTAGTGTTGTGTGGTGTGATGCTTGGTGTGGTGTAGTGTGGTGTTGTGTGGTGTGGTGTGGTCGTGTAGTGTGGCATAGTGTAGTGCAGTGTGTGTGGTGTTGTGTTGTGTGGTGTTGTGTGGTGTGGTGTAGTGTGGTGTGGTGTGGCATAGTGTAGTGCAGTGTGGTGTGATGTGGTGTGGTGTGGTGTGGTGTTCTTTCATTGGCGTATTATTGTGTAGTCAGTGTTTGTTATGGCACTGCCGGTCTTCTTTTACGCCTTATTTTATGAATAAGAGTGGCAGACGTACACAGTGCACCCGTTCTATGTCCTTTCCATAGCACTTATTTGTGACTATCATCATATGCTGCTCTACTGTAACAACATTCAAGAAGGAGAAATTGCAATTTTAGGCAAAGTTAACATAAAATTGGGTATACAGTAATCACTCGTTTATCCGGTGTCGTATGCACGGAGTGACTTATGATGGAAGTTACCGTTCCGCTCAGTGCGCATGTGCCGAGTACCCTTTAAGCTGCTGTTGAAAGTATCCGCATGTTATTTCAAGTATTGTGCCATTTTGTGAAATACATGTGTCAGGGAGATAGCTGGATGTTTTTTATCGAACTATAGGTAATTACATGTCGATGTATGGATAATATAAATAAATATATAGATGTATGTTACAGGCAGATTGTGAAATCAGTCATTTCGTGAATTAAGGTTAGTTTACTGTTTAGGTTTATTTAGGCTAAATTGTTCTAGGATAAGGTTAGGTTAGGTTAGTTTAGGTTTGGTTAGGTTAGATTAATTTAGGCTAAACAGAGAAGGGAATGGTAACTTCCCGCATAAAGTCACTCCGTGCATATGACACCGGACACAGTAGAGCCAAAAGCATGTCCGGGTAGTGGCAACATTCAGGTAGTGAACACTTTTCCCATGCTATACCCAGTCCTTACCTATACCCAACCTCCAACCTATATCTAACTTATTTTTACAGTACCTATGCTTAATTTGTCAGTGTTTTCCAGTTATTCAGGCATATTTAGACATCAAAACATACATAGCCATATCCAAAGTAATACTAAACACCAAGAAAACCATGCAGAAGAACCACTGAAAACCAAAAAGCACCCTTCCTATACACTACTGTATGTACAATATCCCTCCTTGTTTTGGCAGTGTTTTCTGGTCATTCTGCCATATTTTGACATCAAAACATACATGGGATTATCCAAAGTAAGTTTCGGCACCCAGAAACCATGAAAAAAAAAAACACTGAAAACGAAAAAAAAAAAAAAACTGCTTATACACTACTGTATATACAGTACCCCTCCCAATTTTGGCACTTTCTTCAGGTCATTCTTCCATATTTTGACATCAAAATACACAAGGGAATTTCCTAAATAAATTTTTATACCAAGGAAACTATGAAAGAAACCTGAATTTCCCTGCCAAAAAATATTTGGTTGGGGTACTTACCACCCAATGCACCACAGACAGGCTTCTTAACCCGCACACCTCCAGCAGGTGTAGAGGTGTCCCAAGTGGTCTAGTGGCTAACCTTTGCACTTAGCAAATGTCAAAGAACTCCTCCTCCTCCTCCTCCTCCTCCTCCTTCTTCTCTATCTGCTGGAGCTGGGCGATGTGCGGTGACGATTTTTTACTATTGATGCTGTATACATTGTATAAGAGGGCTTTGAATGTAATACACGTGTGATTTTGCAGTGTCTGTATTTATCGTGTCACTTTTCTAACTGTTCTTATTCGTACAATTAAATGGTTCATTCTTTAGGAATACCCATGTAATTTGCCTTTGAACATGACCCTGAATATGATGTACCTTGACGGTAATCACTGCGCCCATTCCAACCAAACGACAGTGTTCATCTTCATAATATGTTCCTATTTCCAATCTGCCCTACTCCCATCCCAGCCCTCCCCACCAGTTCCTTTCCACCACTCCATCCTTTTTTATGTTCGTTAGGACCTAACTTGTAAGGCTATATACGACACAATCCTCAGCATCAACTCTGCCTCCCATACAACTGGGAATCCCACATTTTCCCATCATCATTCCAGTTTCAGTCCATCATGCTTACTTTCATTGCTACCTATTATATCTTGCCCATCACTTTTGAATTACAGTTTAAGCGCCCTTCTTATGTCATACACTACTACCAAAGCTAAAAAACACCTGACTTCACAGATTTCGATAACTTTTCCACCTATAGGTATGATATGTGGCTCACACACAGAAAGTCAGGGCCTCAGTCATATTTGTTGACAAAAAGATATCTAATGGGCCGGGAAGGAACTTAAAAGACTTTGAACAACACACATTTCTTGCTCACTTTTGGAAACCCTTGCACTTATAGATGTGACTAGCAAAACATGCCCGCCTCAATAATAATAATTATTTCAGAGGAGGTTAGGCCGTTCCAATTAAAAATGAGATTCTAACGATTTATGTGTATTGCTAATTTGTGTAACTAGACACTGCTCATCCTTATACGTGCCCTGTCAACACATGCATTTCTGTTGGTAGTCAAGGTGCGGGGGGATGGGGTTGCAAAAGTTGATGTATGTAGATTAACTGAAACTAAATGGAGAGGTGAGAATGTGAATGGGAGTATGGATGGGGTACTGTATATACATGGGAGTAGGTGAGAATGAGAGGGCAAAAGAAGGAGTGTGTATTGTTGTGAGTAGCAGATGGAAGGAGAATATAAGAAAGCATGGATCAGTTGGCTCAAGGATTGTGTGGATAAGATTGAAAGGTGGACTGTGTGTGTATGTGCCAATCCAAGATCATGCAAGTAGACTGAGAGAAGGGTTCTGAACAAATATGGAAGCGTGCAGGGAAAAGTTGAAAAAAATGAGAGAGGGATTTTGATTGGAAATATGAATGAAAAAGTAGGGAATGTGAAGGTAGATGGAGTAGTTGGTGAGTGGGGTGTGCCTGCACAGATGGATGAGAATGGCAGTGCTTTAGTGGACATTTGTGCTGGGAGGGAGTTGGTGACAGCCAATACCCTCTTCAGGCACAAAATGATCCACAGGTATACATGGCAAGTGATGAGAAGGGTGGGTGGTCAGCTGAATGAATGGAAGGAAATGAATGATTATGTGTGTGTGAATGATAGGATGAAAAGGTGTGTTATGGCTGCAAGACGATATAGACGTTTGGGGAGTGGACTCTCAGTCCACCACTTGGTGGTGGTGAGAATCAAGGTCCAAATGAAATGGAGAAGTAAAAGAAGGGGAGGACAGGAGGAAGTAATTCATACAAGGAGAGTGGAAAGGCTACAAGAGGATGGAAAAAAGGCAGAATGTAAGAGGGAAGTGGAGAAGCGAATGGGTAAATGTGGATTGGAGCAGATGGGGGACATGGAACGTGTGTGCAAGATATTCACAGAAGAAATCTGTGCAGCATGTAAGGTGGTGTGTGGGGTGACGAGAAGACGAAACGGGGTGCAGGGAACAGCATGGTGGAATGAAGAGCTGAGGTAGGCTGTGACACAAAAGAAGAAAGAATATAGTGAGTGGATGAGAAACAGGGCCGTGGAAGAAGTTGAGAGACGGAAGAGAGAGTTATATGTAGAGAGGATGAGAGAGGTGAAAAGATTAGTAAGAGAGTATGAAGAGAGTGGATGAGCAATTTGGAAGGAATTTTAGTGTAAAGTGGAGGGAAGTTAAGAAAATGTCCTGGAAAGAGGTAAAGAGAGTTAGACGTGGTGGCAAAGAAGTTAGTCGGGGAGTGAAAGATAAAAATGGTAGATTACTAGTGGGGAAAGGAGAAACAGTGACCAGAAGAAGAGAACAATTTAAGGAACGAATATAGACAATGAACATAATGCGAGTATAAGTGGCCGGGGAATGGCTGGGAGACGGAGGGATGTGAGAAGAGACGAAGAAATCAGAAGGATGGAAGTTGTGAAACCAATGAAGAAAGTCAAAATGGGGAAAGCCCCAGGAACTGATGAAGTGTGGTGAAATGCTGAAGCATGAGGGAGAGATAGTAGTAGAATGGATGTGGAAGCTGTGCAGATCGGCTTGGGGGGAAGGTAGAGTCCCAGAGGATTGGAAGTCAGATATAATTATTCCCCTGTACAGAGGAAAAAGGGGAAAAAGAAGTGTGTGGCAATCATAGGGGCATTTGTCCTCTTAGTGTAATAGGAAAAGTATATGGTAGGATACTTATTGACGAAGTTAGGGATATAACAGAGGAATTTGTTGGAGAAGAACAGGGAGGATGTAGGAAAGGAAGAGGTTGTGTAGATCAGCTATTCATTCTTAGATCTTTAGTGGAAAAGTTTCTAGAGAAGGGAAAGGAGTTATATGTGGCCTTAATGGATTTGGACAAAGCATATGATAGGGTGTGAAAAGTATTAATAATATATGGAGTAGATGGGAAGTTACTGAATGCCGTGAAGAGTATATATGAGGGTGCTAGGGCTGCAGTGCATGTGGAGAGTAAACTGAGTGAATTTTTCCATTTGAAGATTGGACTGAAACAGGGATGTGTCATGTCCCCATGGTTGTTCAATCTGTATACGGATGAGGTTATAAAAGAGATACAAGGTAGGGCAGTGGATGTTGGAGCAGCCCTAATGAGAGAGGGCAGTGTTTGAAGACTCCCTGTACTGTTGTTTGCAGATGATACTGTGTTGTTTAGTGAAGACGAAGGGGAGCTGCAAGGCTTGGTAGATGAGTTTGGGAGAATATGTGAGAAACGGAGTCTAAAGTTGAATGTAGGGAAGAGTAAAGTTATGGTCTTCGAGAGAAACGAAGCCAGTGAATGTAGAGTGAGGTTGGAATAGGAGGAAATGGAAAATGTGAGTGAGTTTAAGTACTTGCGTAGTGTGATGAGTGAGGATGGAAGTTTAGAGGATGAAGTGCTTTACAGGGTACAACAAGGAAGAACGGTTGCTGGTTCCTTGAAAGCTGTAATAAGAAACGGAAGTGAGCATGGAAGTGAGAAAGGTACTACATGACAGCATTGTGATGCCAATTCTAATGTATGGAAGTGAAGCTTGGACCTTGTTGGAGGGACAGAAGTCAAGAGCGAGAGCAGTGGAAATGAGTTATTTGAGAGGAGCATGTGGAGTCACATGGAGAGACAGGCTGACAAATGAGGAACTGAAGGAGCGCTGTGGTGTGGATGTGGATGTGACAGGAAGCGTTAGGAGAAATGCATTGAGGTGGTTTGGCCATGTGGAAAGGATGGAGGGTAAGAGACTGACGAGGAGAGTGTATGTGAATGAGGTGGAGAGGGGGAGAGCGAGGAAGAGGCCAAGGGTGAGATGGAGGGATGGAGTGGAGAGGTATATGAGAGAGGGGGATGTGACCTGGGAGCAGGGCAGTGAAATGTCGGGGAACAGGGCAACGTGGAGGCTATTTGTGTCCACCCCTTATGGGATTAAGGCGTCTGGCAATAGATAGATTGATAGATATTCCCAGGGATGGATCCAGGGGGGGATGGGGGGGATGCATCCCCCCCACCGGCCATGCATCATTGAATAAAGAGACAGTTTCAACATTGAAATATCAGTATGCCGCATCAAGTCTTTGGTTGAATCAACGAATCAGACCCCCCCACCGAAAATTCCTGGATCCACCCCTGGATCTTCCTGCTTCTCTCGGGTAACTTATGCTCACTACCCCCGTACTTCGTCTACCTCTTCCCTATAATACTGATTTCCCTGTTGTTATAGGAAATTCCATCATCATCATCATCATCATCATCATCCAATCCTACATTGCCCCATGAGGAGCGTAGGAGCTCGGAGCTAGACAAGTTGGTCCTGACATTTAAGATAAGAGTGACCAGCCTCACTCATCCCTGAATGGCATTACTTGCGCAATAAACCCCAACCACCCCATGGATATAAACCTTCATCTGCTCAATCTGATTGGAGCACCGTAATTACTCACTAAACCACCAGGCGTCAAAATTTGGTTTATGGTTACCACCCAGCGTAGTAAATGGTTTCCTGGTGTACAGGAAATCATTTG
>NC_136986.1:31669881-31702381 GCF_032717465.1 Coenobita brevimanus
ATAAAAGAATTCTGATCAGAATAAGTTCTGTAATATGGCAGTGTGACAGTGCAGTCAAACGCACTACCAGACCTCCGTGTAACACGGGAAATGGGTGGTGATGTTGGACAATGGATGCAAGTTCGTCTGAGCATTTGTCATAGAAGTATCTATAAAATAATTTAAGGGAGGCAACATTCCTTCTTGTAGGGAAGGTAGCTCACGTGTAACTGCAGGATTATTAATAATTCTTACATCTTTGTTGTGAATTTTGTCCAGTATCTTTAGTGCAACCTCTCCACATCCAACTTACAAGAGTGAAAAATATTCCAGCTGAGAGCACACATGACTATTGTAAATTATAGGTAACTGCTCATCAGTGAACAAGTTACGAATCCTGTGCAATAATTCAAATTTCTTTGAAGCGGTTTTAGCAAGTGATCTAACATGAGAGGTCCAGCTGAGGGCAATGTTAAGTGAAGCACTGAGAATTTCAGTACTTTTAGAAATAGGAATATTAATTGTGCTGAAGGTAATATAGGAGTCAGGCAATATCTGTCTATTAGTAAACTGCATATACCTGGTTTTCCTAGCATTAAACCGCCACGTGCCAGCTTTTTTTTAGCCCTATGGGTTGCCTCCGTGCCGGCCATTTTTTGACTTTTTTTTTTTTTGGCTAAAATGATAGATTTTGATGTGAAAACAATGAATTTCGCCATTGAAATGCTCAGCAATGCTCGGAAATGGGTTTTATTGAGTCCTGCATACTCGTATACAGGTATATCCCCTCTCTCTCGCCCACCACGTAGGTGAGAAAAGCCATTTTCTATGTAAGGTGTAGTCGGGTATTCATGCTGGGAAGGTATAGCAATGTTCAGTACACTTTTCCAATTACTTATTACTTCAACATCTATCATAATTTGCATGTCTTTCTCACTGTGAATGCAATATGTTACACTTACTTGAAGATAGGTACAACCTGACTTCATTATGTACAGACCTGGCACTTACAAGAAGATATTTATGACGACTTCACTATATAGTCCTTACACTTACAGAAAATTATTTACAACTTACATTTACGTAAAAATATTTACAAAATGCCTTCCCTATGTCCAGCACTGGGTGAGGCACAGAGGCAGAGTGAGGCAGAGTGAGCGTGAGGGGGGGAGTGAGTGAGTGTATGACCTTGACAGCCTGGTGGATGGTAGAGGAACAGTTACCATATATGCCTGCCAGTTTTTACCTGCGAATCTTGAAAAATACGGTCACAGTGAGTTTTGTTCTTTTAAAACATTTTAAAACAGCACTGGCACTGGTTGCAGAATTCTGTCAGACCATTTTAAAACGGCACTGACACGTGGCAGGTTAAACGAGACAGTGTTATTTTGTCCCCATTCAGTGATCTTAGATAAGTCTTGACTTATAGAGATTGCTGTACTGAGTTGTGAGTTAGAGATATGAAAGTTTGTGAATGGGTGTTTACGTTTTAAGTAACTGTGAAGTATTGAGTCACCTGCATATGTGTGAGTGGGATTATGGGTGATAGGTAAGAGATCATTAATAAGAATTAGGAACAGAGTTGGAGCCAGGACTGATCCTTGTGGCACACCGGTATTAATCGAATGGACATAGGAATATACATCATCTATTTTTTCTCCTATCTTTTTGCTGCTGAGATACGAGGAAATCAGTGGAACAACAGGTGATAGGCATAGCAAAGGAATTTGGGTAGTAGAGAACGGTTCACACTCTGTTAAAAGCTTTAGAAATATCAGAGGCTACTGCATGAGTTTCTCCATTTTGGTCAGTAAATTCATTGATGGATGGTATGAGTCAATAGACTGAGTATATCAACAGCGGATCTTTCGTAGCGAAAGTAATGCTTTCTGCCACTAATTTAGTTGTTTCATTCAAGATGTTTGACAGTGTGTTTATTAAGTACAATCTCAAATACTTTACCAAAAGAAGATGTGATAGCTATTTATCTGTAATCAAAGGAGTCGGAGGTGCTTCCACTCTTGGGAATTGGGTGGATATTGATTGTTTTAAATAACTAGGGAATGAAGAAGTTCGTATGCATAGTCTGAATAATTAAGCCAGAACAGGAGCAAGTTCTGGGGAACGCAATTCAAAATGATTGGAGGAATTCCATCTGGACTTCGAGCTTGGTTGTTTGGTAAATTATCGAGGGTGGATTTTACATATCTGTTCTGTATCTTAACTGGTGCAATTTCGGGAGAGTCAAGTTCTAGTACAAGGACGTTCTGACTGACTTCCTCTGGGATAGAATTTCTGGCAAAAGTACTGGCCAGGATGTTTGCTTTTCCACCCGGGACATTTATCCCTTCGTGAGCTGAGCCTTTCCAAATTACACGCGATGCTGACGGGGTCCCACTGGACCCTAAAACTTTTTGGTGGATTTCTGCGACATGCAGAAAGCTACATCATTTAAAGTTTTTGCATATGTTGCCTAGGACACGGCACGTGGAGCCAGCCCACCAGCGTTCTTTTTTTTTTCTTCTTCTTCTTTTTTTATATTATAAGAAAATTATTTACATTTACCAGAAATCTGTCAAAGTTTCAGTATGAGTGCACTGAATCTGCGCTTATTTGAATGTTTGACTTTCAGTACTCATGGGATAGGTTCTTTAAATAATAACAAACTCTGGTATAATGTATGATACATAATCATAAAATAAAGCTATCCATATAATGTTCAAATTATATACAAAATTTTTGTTTTCAGTATTATGGAGTATAAAGAAAACTTACTTTTTATCGTGGGAGAACAACTGTATGATGGTACCTTTCTCACAAATACAAAGAATAGTGTCTTCTAAAAAGTTAATAATGATAATACAGCACAATGTTACTGTCAGATTGTTCTACCACTTCATATTCATCAGCACCAGATTATTCACTGCTTGAATAAATATCTTAAAAAAACATCGGGCTGCTCATTATCAACCAACAAGTTTTTGCCATAAAGCCATAAACCATTGATTTTGGTATTGACATTGTCTTTAGCTGTCAAAATTAAAAAAAAAAAAAAAAAAAAAGTCACATCGAAGGTGAGAAAGGGTCCCAGCAGATCCCACAAACATTTTTTACACGGTCCATCCTATATTATACAAAGCTTTTTTGTCCCAAAATTATGTGCATATACAATAACCATAAGTCAGGGACGGGCATGTCGGAAAAATAAACAGTGGCTTAATGGCATCATTTTACAGACATGCTGGGGTCCTCAGGGACTCCACTCAGCTCACGAGGGGTTATAGCGTTTATATCTGAAGATTTTAGTGGGGGAATGGGTGATGGTTGTTAAAGTTATTACTGAAAGAACTGAGAGTTGACCAGAATATTCTGTTGTCATTATGATTATTTAATAATGTGTGAGAGAAAACAGTAGACTTTCTGTCTACCTCCAGCTGCAAAGTAAAGGTGAACTTGTGTGCTCTCGACCTCCTACATCTCGACATGAGGTACAACCCACAGGATGCTTATGACATGTATTGGCGTGTTTTGGCCACAGGCTTCTTATTCCCCCTCCCCCCACACACGCGAGACTTCTTGTTGTATTATTTTATACCAGCATTTAAGTTGTATGTTTAATACCATGATTTGTATTAGAAAATTAATATCCTTTTTATTATTCAACCTCCTTGTGCATTTTTTTTCACTGTTAATTCTTGCATGGCCTTCCTCATGTCATATACATACCTTATGAATATATATATATATATATATATATATATATATATATATATATATATATATATATATATATATATATATATATATATATTAGATTTCTCCCCTATTGAGTTTATCCACTTACGTCCTTGTTTAATTCATTCCTTCTTATCGCCTTTTCTCTTTATATTACTTTTTCGTTATAATCAAGGTTCTTCAGTTCCTTTGTATTATTTTCTTTCACTGTCATTTTTTTTTTTATATTGTCTTTAAGTTTCATTTCATTCCTTAATCTCCATAACTCAGTTTCCAACACCTCTCCTTGTTTGGTATTCTTACACTCTTTTCATATTTCATTATTACTATCCTGACCCTTACTTACAAGCAAAGATATGAGTGAGGTAAGATCCGAGTTCATGCTCATATATCATCCTTAAATTCTCATCCATCTTATCACTTTAACTTTTTCTTGGGCAATCTCATTTTTGTCGAAATACCCTACTGTCTCACACCCTCCTACGCGTACTCACCCACTATATTTCTTTCCCTTGATTTTAGTTTTCCTTTACCTAAATATCACACATCTATCCTCACAATTTCTCTATCTAATTCTCCCACTTAATGCTTGGTTTGGTTATATCTGTTCTTCCAAACAGTGCTCTGTTATACAACTTAAACACTCTCCCATCCCTTCCCTTCACCATGTTATTGGTCTATTCTTCCAAGCACTGCATTCTCACAAACTCTCCCTCTTCTACTTGCTCACTTTCCCCTTTCATTTTGATGTTGTTCTACTTCTTCTGCCTCTTTCAAGCACGCTACTTATACTCTCCCTCTTGTACTTTCCCGTCCTGTCCATTTTTCTCTACTTTATATTTACTTTTGCAAAAACTGCATTCTTACAAAATCTTCTTCATTTCGGCTCCTAGCATAGTTCTTGGTCTACTGGTTTCCCCATTCTTCTAGCCTGTCCTGCAGCCCCCGTCTCTCTGTCTCTCTCTCTCTCTCTCTCTCTCTCTCTCTCTCTCTCTCTCTCTCTTTCATCACATTCCTCTACATTACTACAGTAACTTGTTCTTGCCATACGTCTCCTTCATACCATTGTTAAATGACCAAGCCAATAGGAGACGATGGCCAGCTCTAAGCGGGCCAAGCTTTGTCGCGGCTGGAAGTGAGTTTCAGCACTAAAAGTCACTTCTATATGGAGGTACCCCTGTGCAACATTCCACCCAAGAATCATGGCCCTGGCTTAATAATCTTTGGAACCTTAGCATTTCGCGCGAGCAAGGTCGTAATTTTAGCGCTTTTCACATTTCCTGCATTTGATGACCTTTGCCCCCTGACCTGGCGTATACAGATCATGCATGTATGAAGCACACTTGTAGTACTCAATAACGTCTGTAAGCATGCAAAGTTTAACTGGATTTCATTCTCCCACTGAGGAACTAAAGAACTTGAAATTCGTGGAATGGCCCACCGGATTACAACTTCTAGGTGGCGCTGCCAGCGACTGGAGCTGACTTTCGACGCGAAATGTCATTTTTGTATGGACGTACTCCAGTGGAACATTTCACCAAGAATCATGGCCCTGGCTTAATGTTCATCAGAGCCTTAGCATTTCGGAAGAGCATAGTCGTGATATTAGCTATTTTAACCATTTTCACATTTGATGACCTCTGACCCCTGACCCCTGACCTGGCCAGTGTAGCACATGGATGTACAAAGAAAGTTGTGGTACTAGTCAATGTCTAGAAGCATGCAATGTTTCATTCAGTTCCATGAAACCGCAGGAGAACTAGAGGGGGATTTTTGATACCGGTACTGATTGCTAAGGATGCTGAGGCCAATCCTCTAAGGGGAGCCACCCGAAAAATAGGGAGACAGAGGAAAATGAATGGCACACTTCCGATAGGAAGAGACCTCAAAATTATGCCTAAAAAAAAAAAAAAAAAAGTCAGAGCCCTCCATGTTCGTTAGTAATGCTCCCACAGCTCAAAACATGAAAAGTGCGAAAAAAGCGGGATTTCGGCCATTGCTAGGCAACGAGTTGTTGCCTAGCAACCGAAACGTTGTGGACAGAGCTAGGTCATAGGCTGGTCATTGTGTCTATGTTTGGTCGGAATCAGTTAATTCTGAAGGGTAGAAGTGCCCGCCACAATTAAACAAGAATGCAAGCAAGGAAACGCGACTAACAATAAGGGCTGCACGAGCTGGTCAAAAGAGGTTAGGTTCTTAAAGGGAAGTACTTTGATAGCAGAGGCAAGTTCCATGTTGCAGCCTCTTAGGTGGATGAAGTTTGTGTGTGTGTGTGTGTGTGTGTGTGTGTGTGTGTGTATGTGTGTGTGTGTGTGTGTGTGTGTGTGTGTGAGTGTGTGTGTGTGTGAGTGTGTGTGTGTGTTTACTTTCTCATGTGCTAAACCCCTCAGGCTAATAACGTAACATTTTGCTGTTGCTACCTTCAGACGCTTTTATTTATCTTTCAGCAGACCTTTTGTACAGCAGAGCTTCAAGAAGGTTTTTATATGACCTGTTTGTTTGATAGTCACTCCTCAAGATGAATCATCCTGAGGTAGCAAGAGTAAAAGCAAATGGTACTTTATGATACTAGTGAGGTAACCTTTATTGAGAAAAGAATTTGAACAGAAAAGCAGAACACTCCGATATATTTATGATGAACTGATGAACAGGGCCGTTATCAAATATTTTTTTAAGAAAATGAAGAGACGAAGGAAAACAATGCTTTGAAAATAATTCAATACACCAAATTACAGGCGTCCTACATACATTAAAAAAAAAAAAAAAAAGAAGCAATTGGACCTCGGCTGCTTGTAGGTTGAAGTTTGAGGGACACTTATCTGGGGAAGCGAGTTCCAGACAGAAGCAGTTCGGGAATGGAGGACTTCTGATAGGCTGAAGTTCTGCAATATGACAGTGTGACAGTCCAGTCATGAGCGATTCCAGATAACCGTCTACCACGAGGAAAGGAGTGGAGAGGTGGCACAATGGATGCAACTTTATCCGAGTGTTTGCCATAAAAGTATCTGTAAATAATGCAAGGGAGGCAATATTCCGTCGTACCTGTTGGGTAGGTAGTTCATTTGTAATTGCAGGGTTATTAACTATTCTTATAGTTTTCTTCTAAATTTTATCCAATTATTTTATTGCAGTTTCTCCACATCCATTCCACAAGGGTGAACAATATTTAAGCAGAGAGCAAACATGACTCTTGTACATTATAGCTAAATGTTCATCAATGACGAAGTTATATATTCTGTAAAATAATCCAAGTTTCTTTGAGGCGTTTGTACCAAGTGATCTAACGTGAGTGGTCCAACTGAGGGTATAAGCGAAACACCGAAATCTTCAGTACTTTAAGAGATCGGAATGTTGTTTGCTTTGAAGATATTATAGGAATCAGGCAATATCAGATTATCAGCAAATCAGATATAATTGATTTTTATAACATTAAATGAGATATTGTTATTTTGTCCTTATTCGGTCATATTAGAATAGTTTTGATGTGTGGAGATTGCAATGCTGAGTCTGGAGTTGGAGACATCAAATTATGTGACTGGGTGTTTAAATATGAAACAACTGTGAAACGAGTCATCTGCACATGAGTGAACGGGATTATGGGTGACGGATAAGAGATCATTAATATGAACGGGGAACAGTGATGGGGGCAGGACTGAACCTTGTGACACGCCAGCATTAACTAAGTAGAAATTGGAATATTCATCATCCACCTTTACTCTTATTCTTCTGTCTTTGAGGTATGAGGAAAAAAAAAAAAAAAAAAATAGGCTGTAGCAAGGGAGTTTGGATAGCGGTGAACGATGCCACACTTTGTCGAAAGCTTTAGAAGTATCAATAGCTACTGCATGGGCTTTTCCATGTTGATCAACTGACTGATGGAAGGTGTGGGTAATGAGTTTCTCAATAGTGGATCATTCGTGGTGAAAACCGTAGTGTCTGTCACTAATAAAGTTATTGGCTTTAAGATGTTTAACAATGTAAATATTAATGACAATCTGAAATACTTTACCATTCCATTTTCCTCAATGGAGATGGCATACAGCAAATACTACTTGTACACAGTTTTTTGACAGGTCGATCAAAATACCGACAAATATTTTCTAAGTTTTCCTGTAAAGTCATAATACTCTTTTCTTTTTACTTCTTCCTCTCTTAATATTTATGGTAAAAAACAAACAAACACTCCCTCACCTGTCTTTCTTTCCTTCACTCTTTCCTCTTTCTTCTACCTTTGGGTGACTTTACACTGAGTGACAAGCCAAATGGTTTCCTGTACACCGGGAAACCATTTACTATCCTGGGTGGTAACCAAATAACCAAATTATGACGCCTGGTGGTTTAGTGGGTAATTAAGACGTTTCAGTTGGATTGAGTCGGTGCAGGTTTATATTCAAGGGATGGTTGGGGTTTATTGGTCACGTAATGCAACTCAGGGATGAGTGAGGCTGGTCACTCTCATCTTAAATGTCAGGACCAACTTGCCTAGTCCCCGACTCCTACGCTCCTCATAGGATTGGGTGAAGGATGGATGGATGGACAAACAAACCAACAAGGATTTTGCCAAGTTGAAACCTTCTCTACCTCATACTTGTCGATACAGTACACCATTGGAAAGTTCATTTTAGTGGTCGACTTAGTAGAAATTAGTATGAATAAAGCACTGAAGGGGTTGGGCATTTTGGCAAGGATGAAGAGTCGGAGCGTCTTATTTCGTGTAACGTTAATTTCATAATACCTCATCCTTAGTAATTTATATTGCATGTTACACATTTGCATGTTATTCATATGTCCTTAAGCCATTGTCACATGGAACATTTTTGAACAATTCTTGCTTACATAAATGCTGTTTTACTCTATACTGGAACATTCGGAAGCTTTCGGAGCAATTTTATAAGGATACATTTTCAAGCGGTGGTGTCCGTCCGCACGCAAAAGACTTCCAACAATAATTATTATCAACTGCACTCTAATGTTGTATCTGGCAAAACAAACTGTGATGTTCATTTTAATCTTCATGTATCATATTAATATTAACACAGATAACGCATTTAAATAATTTAGGGGAAATACACATGGGTTCCTTTGTTTTTTTTTTTATTGCTTGGACAGAAGCTTCGTGTGACCACCTTTGAAAGAATTTTTTCTTTCTAACATTCGGATTGCCATTATTCAAAAATGTCTCCGTGTGACCATTTCTTTAGTTTGGATAAATTCTCCCAAGCAAAATTGCTGTTTTACTCAATATAGCAAATTCTGCTATACTAACACGAATATGTTCCTTATTACTAGGGATTACTAGGTGTATGAGAAAGTCGTTACTGGAAGAAGGAGAGACAGACAAGAAACGAAGTAGAGGGAAAAGGTTGGGGCAATATTAAAGAAGCTCTAGGGGAGCGAAGTGGTTGGAAGAAGAGGCAGCGTAAGGGAAGATGAGTTTATAAGGCAGTGTAAATGAGGATGTCTGAAAGAAGAGCAGCCAGACTCAGAACGAGGTAGAGGGACAAGGTGGAGTGTTTAGTGAGGAGGATATGAGATAGTAGAGTCTTTGGATGAAGGAGAGGTAACCCAAGAATGAGCTAAAAGGACCAGTCGAAGAGTATATGAGAGAAATTGTTTGAGACTGAGGGCTTTGCAAAAAGACGCAGATCACGCACGAGGTATACGAGTGAAGCGGTTGGACAGAGAAGAAGTAGCGCCATGACAATATGGGGAATTATGTAGGTAGCTAAGAATGGTGAGCCACAAGGCGAATCGTTGATTGTTAGAATCAGACACGTCTGACAATTCTTTTGACTCCTCAACTCAACACAGGGTGCGACGTGGAGGATAAAGTTTTATTAGATAATATGAGGTTGCTGGTTAATTATGAAAGATAAAAGTGCTTTATTTGTCCTGTGGTAGATTTTTTGTGAAGAGAATGAAGACAAAACGACTACGTTTGTCGGCAATACCACCTACGTCACAAACAGATCTGTGAATGGAAGGGGAGGGGTGACGTGTAAAGAAACTGGCATAATCATCAATGGTGTAGGTTTGATGGCATGAAAATGTGGTGGACAGTGAGTGTAGTGGCACAAAATGTACCTTGTGAAAAAAGTACTGTAGGATAAGTCGTCAGAACTCAATTAAGGCTTATTTCAAATCTCCTGCATGAATGAAAATATCAGGAGATAGAGGTGGACGAGACGAACTGGAATTGTGGAGGTGGTGGGTGGGAGGAAGGGATACAAGAGTATAACCTGTGGTAAGCAGTGGTGTAGGAAAATAGCCTGAGTTCAGTGAATGTTGTAATAATTTCTTTGGCAACTTCTGACGCATATGAAAACGAAATATACGAGAAACTGACCAGAATTGTGTGGAGAGAGAGAGAGAGAGAGAGAGAGAGAGAGAGAGAGAGAGAGAGAAGGCAGAATTTGGGAGGAACCAAAATATCGAAAGCGAAAAGTAAACACCACAAATATATGCATAAAGGAAAAAAAAAACGTGAGGAAAATGAGTCAGATACACTTGCAGAGTTAGGTGAATGATTTTGGCTTCAGCAAATAGTGATGTGTCGTTCGTGAACGATACGGCTCATAGAGCCGGCTCTTTTAAGTGAACGATGGGAGCCGGCTCCCGTTTGGGAGCCATTTACTTTTTTCTTAAATTTCTTGGTTGCCAGATTTATCTAATATATATATATATATATATATATATATATATATATATATATATATATATATATATATATATATATATATATATATATATATATATATATATATATATATATATATATATATATATATATATATATATATATATATATATATATATATATATATATATATATATATATATATATATATATGATAATGAAGGTTTTATTATGTATTTACACTACAAATGGAAGATGTTCATTTTTAAGTTCTCCTCATACATTACAAGAGCAAAGTCCTGCATGTGGCCTTTGAGTTGAAATATACTGTAAGTGTAAAGGTAATTTGATTTCACCAACTGTAAATACTGAATCTGCATAATCTTACTGTCACTGAGAATGTTTCAAGATGTTTACAGAGAAAAATATATTTGTTGAATTCACATTTTTGTGACTGCGTCCATTTTTTTTTACGTAAGGTGCACTATTGCTAAATTTGGGTAAATTTTGTAAAAGCCAATGTGGTACTAAATGAGGAGCCATTTGGGAGCCGAAAGAGCCGCGTCTCTTGAATGAATTGAGCCAAATGGGTCGGCTCCCTTGAAAGAGCCGAAATTCCCATCACTATCAGCAAATAGCTGACGAATTATCTCTGTTGGCCTTCCACTTCTAATCCTGTGTTGAAACTTTTCATTTCGCTCTGAGATTCTTCATTATGGAAAGCCGGTTGAGAGAGAGAGAGAGAGAGAGACAGACATACAGACAGACAGAGTCACAGACAGACGGACTGGGGGAAGTAAGTGGACGGTGTTTACAGTACAGCTGGCGGTAACGTAAAACACTGAAGAGTGGCGGAAGAGTGAAGCATAGATGATGACTGAGAGAGGAAGGTAACTATTTATTAAATTTTGAAGAAGAAGGACAGCAGATGAGTATGATGGATGCTAAAACGAAAATGAGGGTGGAATGAGGTACATGATTCTACTAAGCATTTTTCTCTAATGTATTGTAAATGAATATTATGATGCGCCAAATAAGCAGCAGCAACAGTATCAGCATCAACGATTCATCATCATCATCATCATTATCATCATTTATAATATTAAAAACGCTCTGTCGCAGTGTGTGGGAGCAAGGAAGTGGGGGTGGGAATGACTCATAGGGATATCACTTGACTACTGAGAAACATTATGTTAAGTGACTTGGTGTGTATGTTGGTCGGTGTTGGATCGGAGAAAATACTGTAGGTCCCATGGGAAATAGGTCCATGGTTGTCGGAAAAGAGGTCCATGGGAAAATAAATCCTTGGGAAAAAATGGGTGCAAGTTGAGACATAGTTCCACGGGATGAAAATAGGTCCATGGAAAAAAATAAACCCCCAGAGGAAGAAGGTCCAAGTGGGAAAATAGGTCCTTGTAGGGAAAATGAATACACAGGGAGAATATGCCCCTGATGGCGAAATAGCATCTTGGTGAACAAGATGGTGGAAAGTAGATCCACAGGTGAAAATATTAAAGGTCCAAAATAGTCCACTGGGGCTACAGGTCCACAGGGAAAGAACCCTATATGTGCAGAATATTTCCTTAAGGGCTGTAAGGTCAAATATGGAAATTTGATTAATACCGCAACAGGTCCCTAGATGCAAATAAATAGGTGGGGAGTAACTGTGAGTTAGTGTACCAGGAGATAGGCTTTTGCGCTACTACTACTACTACTACTACTACTAATAATAATAATATAATGGTTATGATAATAATAATTTGAACTGGAAAGGCGATTTATCTTTTTTTTTCAGACATGTATATGACAGTTAAAATGCTATTTTTGTTATGTTTACGGGCATGGGTGTCTGTACGAACAATCTCCCCCAAGGACGTCTCTCCCAAGGACCTGTTTCCCCATATGGGTTTATATTTCAACCCTGGACTAAATTACCGCGTGTACCTGTTCACCCAATGAAACTGTTTCCCCCCCCCCCCACCCATCCACCACCAAATCCAGTTCCTCATCACTCACCCAGCATAGCAACCCGTCTCCTGCCTTGATCTTCGGAAAACCACACGTCTACCCACCTACCAGACACTCCCACCCACTCACCTTTCCACTAAGGCCTCTCACCCTGCCCACCCCACTCTCACCTTCCATATATCTCACCAAGCCCACCAACCCCACCTCACTCTGCTTTACACCTACTCGTCACATCCACTCAAAGCTCTCACTTCGCCAACTTCACCCACCCACCCCGCCTCACCACTTACCC
The DNA here is from genome assembly GCF_032717465.1 of Coenobita brevimanus. Taxonomy (NCBI): domain Eukaryota; kingdom Metazoa; phylum Arthropoda; class Malacostraca; order Decapoda; family Coenobitidae; genus Coenobita; species Coenobita brevimanus. The sequence goes on from NC_136986.1 coordinate 31,682,493, forward strand.
AGCAACCCACGCTGCTCACCTCAATCACCCTACCCACCCCAGCCCATGGCACCCAGTGCACCTTGCCTGTACACTCACTCACTCACCTACCCACTCATCTTTGACCTGTACAGGGCAACTTGCAAGTTTCCAAATACGAAGAGAGAGAGAGAGAGAGAGAGTTGCTTTTATAGTATACATTAAAGCGCAAGAGGATTCTCTTAGCTGTTTGAAATAATCATGTAGTAACGGAAACCAGTGGAGGGAGAGAGAGAGAGAGTGTCAGAGTTGCTTTTATAGTATACATTACAGCGCAAGAGGATTCGCTTAGTTGACTGAAATAATCATGTAGTAACAGAAACCAGTATGGCATATTTCGAACTTGAGAGTACTTACAAATTCCCTCACACCTCCCGTTGTTCATCTCTGTGTTGGTGCCTATCGGTAATGAACCTTGTTTAGGACCTTCATATGTAGAACGTCTATACGGCCCCAATTTTATGAGGATGGTTATCAGTGCTCTGCACTAGGAACTAACCTTTCTTTTACCCTTCTCACTATGATATCACTATCCCATAGATTTAAATATATCTATCTATCTATTCTATCTATTGCCCGACGCCCTAATCCCGCAAAGGGTGGCCGCAGACAAAACGCCTCCAAGTCACTCTGTCACCCACCGTTTGACTACCCTCCCCCCAACTCACCCCCCCCTCCCTCATATACCTCTCAACTCCATCCCTCCACCTCATCTTCGGTCTACCCCTCCCTCTCCCTCCCTCCACCTCACCTACATACACCCTCTTAGTCAGTCTTTCATTCTCCATTCTCTCCACATGTCCAAACCACCTCAGTGTATTTCTCCTAATCTTCTCAACCACATCCACATCTACCCCACAACGTTCTTTCACTTCTTCATTCGTCAACCTGTCCCTCCATGTCACTCCACATGCTCCCCTCAAGTAACTCATTTCCACTGCTCTCACTCTTGACTTGTTCCCCTCTTGCAAGGTCCACGCCTCGCTTCCATACGTCAGGGTAGGGATCACAATACTATCATGCAGTGACTTCTTAACTTCCATACTCACCTCCCTATTTCTCATCACTGCTTTCAGTATACCAACAACCTTCCTTCCCTGCTGTACCCTTTCACGTACTTCATCCCCCAAAGTTCCATCCTTACTCATCACACTACCCAAGTACTTGAATGCACTCACATTCTCCATATCCTCACCATCCAACCTCACTGCACACTCTGTGACTTCATTCCTCTCAAACACCATAACTTTACTTTTGTTTACATTAACTTTCAGCTTCCTCCTCCTACACACTGTCCCAAATTCATTCACCAAACCTTGCAACTCCCATTCATCTTCACTCAACAATACTGTATCATCAGGAAACAGCAACACCGGAAGCTTCCAAATCTCACCCTCGTTCATTAGGGCCAGCCCCACATCCACTGCCCTACCTTGCACCTCCTTAACAACCCTATCCATATATATATTAAACAGCCATGGAGACATCACACACCCCTGTTTCAGTCCCACATTGAGATCAAATAACTCTCTCAGCTCACCATCCACTCGCACCGTAGCCCTAGCTCCCTCGTACATACTCTTTACAGCACTCAACAATTTCCCCTCCACTCCATATATTCTTAATACCTTCCACATACCTTGCCTATCTATTCTATCATAAGCTTTCTCCAAGTCCATGAAGGCAGCACACTTTCCTTCCCTTCTCTAGATACTTCTCCACTAAACATCTTAGAACAAATATCTGATCTACACACCCTTTTCCCTTCCTAAATCCCCCTTGTTCTTCTCCAACTAGCTCCTCTGTCATATGCCTAACCCTATCAATGAGTATTCTACCATATATTTTACCTGTCACACTAAGAAGGCAAATACCCCTATGGTTACCACATACTTCTCTCTCCCCTTTTCCTTTGTACAGAGGAACAATTATACCTGATTTCCAGTCCTCTCGAACCCTTCCCTCTTCCCAAGCCAATCTACACAACTTCCATATCCACTCCATAACAATCTCACCCCAATACCTAAGCATTTCACCACACACTCCATCAATTCCTGGGGCCTTTCCCAGCTTAATCTTCTTCATTGCTTCCACTACTTCCGCCCTACTGATCTCTTCCTCCCTCCTCTCATCTCTTCTTCTCCCAGCCATTCCCCAACCACTTATACTCGCACTGCTGTCACTCTCTACATTCAACAAATCCTCAAAGTGCTCCTTCCATCTCCTCAATTTCTCTCTCTTCTCCACCAACAATCTATTATTCCTATCTTTCACTCCCCTATTATTTCCCCTTTCACACTGCCTTACTTTCTTTACCTCCTTCCAAAACAATTTCTTACTCTCCCTCCATTTCACACTCAGATTCCTCCCAAACTCTTCGTCCACTTTCTTCTTACTCTCCTTCACCAGTCTCTTAACCTCCCTTCTCCTGCTCACATATACCTCTCTCTTCTCTCACTCATCTTCTCCCCTACCTCTACTCGCCAACCATTCACTATATGCCTTCTTCTTTTGTTCCACAGCTCGTTTCACCTCATCATTCCACCATTCTGTCCCTTGCACACCCTTGCATCTCCTCCTCACTCCACAAACCGCCTCACACGCTGCGCCTATCTCTTCCGTGAATATCTTACATACGTCTTCCACCCCTTCCATCTGCTCTAGCTCATACCTTCCCAATCTTTCTTCCACTATGCTCTTATACTCTGTCATTTTCTCACTATCTTGCAATTTCTCCACTCTTCTCACAGGAGCTGCTTCCTCCTGTCTTCCCCTTCGCCTCCTCAACCACTTTCTTTGCATCTTTACTTTGGCCATTACTAAGTGATGGTCCGAGACTCCATTCCCCCACCCTCTCCACACTCTTGCATCCAACACTTGTCTTCTCATTCGCTCATCCACACACATGTAGTCTATCATTGCCTTTCGTTCAACAAGTTCACCATCCATCCTCCTCATCACTCTCCATGTATACCGGTGGATCATCTTATGACGAAAGTAGGTGTTGGCTATTGCCAACCCCTTACCAGCACATGGTAGGTCTCCATATTATAATTGCAAATCATACTAGATAGATAGATAAATAGATAGATAGAGAGACAGATAGAAGCAGGAAGTCAAATGATGAGAAGGTGTTGTGTCTGCGAGAATCGAGCAGTGCTAAGCATGCTTACACACTCTTAACACTGAGGAAAGCTGACGACAGCGGCCAGTAAGGAGATGATGCAGTTAGCTGTCAGCAGTCCTCTCGTGAACAAAGATCTAGTCCACCCCTGCTATACCAGAATTTAGGAAAGAGAGCTCAGACCTAGATTAGCCACCGAACAGGCTAGAGAGAAGGAGACAAGCGACCCTAGAGAGAGGTCGAGACGGAGATTAGCCTTAGAACAGAGAGAGAGAGAGATAGCGAGACAGGGAGGTAGCTACCCAGGACTTATACTATTATACCTGTTTAATATTTCCAAGACAAATAAAAATAGTCCCATACTATTCTTTACCTCTCCCGTCACTACATGACATCTGGTGGGGAAACTACTACAAGATATAAAAGCCGCTCGACCACAAGTCTAAAATATCCTGCCTCTACAAGCAAATACAAAGTCGCTGCTTTATGATACAAAGTCTTTATGACATTTGGTAGCAGCGAACGTATACGAACCTCGTCTACGAATCAACATTAAATTCCTACAAAATATCAAGATTGAAAACAAGAATATCTCTCTCAACCAACAACATAACCGGCTCCTGACGCTTCTCTCCATCCCCCTCCGTCTCCCAGATCATTACGCTGATGCAGAGGTCAAGAGATCACTCGACGCCTTGCAAGTAGCTTAACGACAAACCAGCAAATCTGCGGACATCGTCTCCGAATTAAAAGCAAATTTCTACAAAAGCAACCGAGACTACAAGATTAGCTTCAGTTCTACATTGAATCCTACAAAATACAGTCTACAGTGCAAATAGTCTACAAAGTCTACAGCCATCTACAATCAACTACAGCCTACAGTGCAAATAGTCTTCATCCCACAACGAGTAAATCACAAGAAAAAAGGACCAAGAATACATCAAGAAAGAAAGAAAATATACAAACAAACAAACAAACAAACGAAGAGTGAGAGACGACTCACAACTCATAACCACCAGACCTCACCCTCCTCTCTCTGCTACATCCACCCAACCCCCACCGCTTACGCAGGTGTGAAGAGGTCAATGCACGCAGCAAAACACCAAGTCCATATTTACAACTCATCTAACTCACTCGTCTTCACTCAAGTTACTCATCGCTACTCATTCACTCACCACAGCTACCAGTGTGGGAAGCCGACGTCACCATGTGCTGAGACGACAACACGCCAATCAACCCGCGAAGGACGACGCTATCACCACGTGCAACACCACTCACACCATTCTCACCACGGTAAAAATTAGTGAGTTACATAGTTACTTCATTTATATAATACACAGTGATAGACAATAAGCTTCTGCACAAACATATAAAACGTGCTGTATAGTTACAGTTTAAATATACATACTTACTTCAATTATCTGCATAACTCAAATACTAAATAATCACCAACAATAAATATTCTACACTGTATATATTCATTCATTTATTATAACATTTATTTACTACCAACGAGTGTTACCATTTATACCTACGTAAAATACGTGTTTCATACATACAACTATACATTAATTATATCTACAAAGTAATAAAGAAAATATACAATCACAGTTACTCAGTGAGCAATTAAAAGAACTGTATTTAACATTTATTAATTAAAGCTACCTAGTGGAAACAGATAAATTAACTTACAAGAAAAAAAAAAAAATGGCCAACACAAATGCCGTTAGCAAGAGTGAACATCTTCAACACAATCGTGAAGACAATGATTTCCACACAGTGCTGACACACATATTACTCACGACAGGTACAGGTGAACAACGAGTCAGTGTGTATAGTTAATACTGTATATATAGTGTATATATTTTTTTTATATAAAATAACAAAATATGGGACTATATAATATCATTTTATAGTATCTGTGCAATATAAACTAAACTTTGAAAAAGTATCCCAAGGAAATTAGCCAGCAATTAGGTAACCATGAACAACATGGAAAAAAGTGTACACATGCAAAGAAAAACAAACTATAGAAAATCAATACATACAAAAAAGAAAGAAAGAAAAGTAAGAAAGAAAAAATAGAGAAATAAAGTAAGATCACATAACAAACAAATGAAAATAAGTGTAAATGTTACTACATAAGTCAAAATACCACGTAAACTACAAACAAAAAAGCAAATTGTTGTCTCCACATACAAGTGGCACGACACATCATCACTATCATCGACCGCAGCATATGTTAGGACTGCAGTTATTACAATTATGTTACTCCATATTATAATTATGTAACTACAAACAATATGTACCAATTTATGTGACTGTTGCATTAACAAGATGTAACTTTTATGTAACTTTAACTACAATTATGTACCTACAAACGATATGTAACAATTATGTAACGACAAACGATTGCATTATGTTACACTTTGCCAATTATGTAACAGTTGCATTAACAAGATGTAACTTTTATGTAACTTTAACTACAATTATGTACCTACAAACGATATGTAACAATTATGTAACGACAAACGATTGCATTATGTTACACTTTGCCAATTATGTAACAGTTGCATTAACAAGATGTAACTTTTATGTAACTTTAACAACAATTATGTACCTACAAACGATATGTAACAATTATGTAACGACAAAACAGTTGCATTAACAAGATGTAACTTTTATGTAACTACAATTATAAGGCCAACACAATTATGCATTAACACAATATTTGGTAACAATTCATAAAATGTTACAATTATGTAGTACCACAATGTTAGTACAATATTATAAGTCATACAATTATAGCACAATTCTATATTACCAGTATCATCATACAAGTTAGGTGAAATATTAGACATTACTAAAGTGATAACTCAAATATGTAATGTATAACCTAGCAGTATTACCATTGCACAATTATATGCGTACGTCTGTTGTACATGCACGTCTTACAAAGTGTTATACAACAATCATTGCATTTATTCCAATATGTATTCAACTTATTTAAAATGTAATATTACTGAATAATCACTATTTACTATGAATAATATATGTATACAATATTCATACAATTATGTTACTTTACAATATTATGTATTTCACTTAATTAGCTTATAAGTTCATTATAATGTGTATGTAGTATGTATTAATATATTATAACTATTAAATGTCGATGGTACGCCATTTTTGCGACTGAGCAATGTGGTAGGTCTCCATATTATAATTGCAAATCATACTAGATAGATAGATAAATAGATAGATAGAGAGACAGATAGAAGCAGGAAGTCAAATGATGAGAAGGTGTTGTGTCTGCAAGAATCGAGCAGTGCTAAGCATGCTTACACACTCTTAACACTGAGGAAAGCTGACGACAGCGGCCAGTAAGGAGATGATGCAGTTAGCTGTCAGCAGTCCTCTCGTGAACAAAGATCTAGTCCACCCCTGCTATACCAGAATTTAGGAAAGAGAGCTCAGACCTAGATTAGCCACCGAACAGGCTAGAGAGAAGGAGACAAGCGACCCTAGAGAGAGGTCGAGACGGAGATTAGCCTTAGAACAGAGAGAGAGAGAGAGATAGCGAGACAGGGAGGTAGCTACCCAGGACTTATACTATTATACCTGTTTAATATTTCCAAGACAAATAAAAATAGTCCCATACTATTCTTTACCTCTCCCGTCACTACATGACATCTGGTGGGGAAACTACTACAAGATATAAAAGCCGCTCGACCACAAGTCTAAAATATACTTCTCTACAAGTAACTACAAAGTCTTTATGACACACAGATGTCCACCAAAGCACTACCATTCCCATCTACTTCAGCTGGCACACCCCACTGACAAACCACTCCATCCACTCGTACAGTCCCAACTTTGCCATTCATGTCTCCAATCAACAGCACTCTCTCGCTCCTCTCAAACTTGTCCATACATGCTTCCACTCTCGCCCAAAACTCATCTTTCACTCTTGCCACTCGATCCTCTGTTGGAGCATACACACATGCAATCGCCCATGCTTGTATACCTACTTTCATCCTCACCCATACAATCCTTGCACCCACTGTTCCATACTCTCTTATATTTTCCTTCCACTTCTTGCTTATCATCAGACATACACCCTCTCTTGCCCTCTCATTCTCACTGACTCCTGCACATATACCTACACCATATTCCCATTCTGTCACCCTTTCACCTTTCTATTTAGTTTCAGTCAATCCACATATATCCACTTTTGCATCCTCAAGCACCCGAACAATCTCTCTCTCTTTCACTTCATCATTCACTCCTCTCACATTCCATGTTCCCACCCTAAGAATGTCCTCTGTCAGTTCCTTAGTCATCAACGTATGGTCCGTCCGGGTCCGAGGCGCTTTGTTCGCTTTTTTAGTTAGTTCTTTTTACAGGGTGGGGCAATAACCCACCACCAACCCTTTTAGTCGCCTCGTACGACAAGCAGGGATACTGGGGGAGTATTCTTGAAACCCCCCTACCCCCAGAGGGTATATATACTCTATATATTGCCAGCACACAGACAGGGGAGGCGGTGGCTCAATCGGTAGAGAGATGGCCTGCAGTCCTACTGGACCCTGGTTCAAATCCCTGCTGGGGCAGGGAACAGTTTAAGGATTTGAATTTCCTGAAATCTGACTAGTCTACCAGAAGACAAGCCGACATGTCGTAAAAATATCCCCGCTAATACCAATACACCAGTCCAGTATGAGACAGCCCTAGCATGTATTCAGTATGGACGGTGGGTGTTAGTGCCGAAGTGGTGACATGTAGAGGTGGATGGTATGTAGGAGGGCTACCGGGCCTTGAGAGCAGGCTGTGAAGCCTATGCCCAGAGTCGGACAAATAAAAAAATAAAAAAAAATCCCTACAGTGGAAACTTGTTTGTTGATGGATCAACCAATCGAGCTCAGAAAGGCTTCTTTCTGCTACAGCAGAATATACACAGAAAACAAATCACTGATGTTCTATATATTCCTCCTTATATATATATATATATATATATATATATATATATATATATATATATATATATATATATATATATATATATATATATATATATATATATATATATATATATATATATATATATATATACACACACACATTTTATTAACAGAACAGAGGAAAGAAAAACAAATGAATACAAAAAAATCCATGCACCAGATTACTGGTGTCCTCTTTTCATAAAATATCTGTAACAGTTACTGTTGACTTGAACACCTGTAGGTTCACGTTTGGAGGGAAACAACTCTGGGGAAGCGAGTTCCAGAGAGATGGAGTTCGGGGAATGAAAGAATTCTGATAGGCAGAAGTTCTGCAGTATGGTTGTATGACATTCCAGTCACGAGCGCTACCAGATGCCCGTGTAGCACGAGGGAAGGCATGGAGAGGTGGCACAATGGACGCAACTTCGTCTGAGCATTTGCAATATCTGTATAATAATGCAAGGGAATCAACATTCCTTCTTACTTGTAGGGGAGGTAGTTTAGTAGTAATAGCAGGGTTATTACTAATACTAATATATATATATATATATATATATATATATATATATATATATATATATATATATATATATATATATATATATATATATATATATATATTGTTACATAGCCTATGATTTCATCATCCTTTGTGTAATTCTAACGTACAGTATGCTGCATGTTTGATCACGAGCGTGTTCTACCTCACTCCCCCCCTCCTCCCTTATAGTAGAGTAAGTCGTTCTTTCTGTTGTTCAGAGCAGGATTGTCAACTCTTTGTCCCCATGGCTTCATTTGCGCCTCCTTCTTACAAGTTGTATCAAGTTCTGCCGGCCCCTTTATAATGAGCTCAGTCTCTACATTATTTGCCACTTAGATCTACCCCTCATTTTGCTCACATCTCTGTCCTCCCCTGTACAGTTGTTATTATTGTGAGTGCTCAGGAAGTCTCCAACCACCTAGCAGCTGTGTAATTTGAGTATAACTGTTATTGCATTTTTTCTTGTACTGTGTAGAGTAAGGTGTTAATTCTTAGGCCTAGTAAGGTTTTTGTGATTCGTGTGTTTTGGGTGTCAGCCCTTATTAATAATATTTTGTATCTGTAATAATATATCTTGCATTCACTGAGTATTATCTGGTATTCTCATTTTATCAGGGCTGACTTAGATAAATTTACTCTTGCTAATTTCGTGTTAATAGAGGTTATTGCAGTTAACCATATATTTAACCTTTTTTTGCCATTACATTATCCTTATGAGTCCTGAATGTTTTGTTGTTAGTTTGAGCATTAAACTTTAACTTGTAATTTTACCTAACCCTTTTGTTTTGAACCTGGAACTTTACGGGACAGTAGTGATTTTTAGTGTTCTCACTTAAAGTGTACATTATCTTTCTCTGTTCCATAACATAAAATTGGCGACCTCTTATCAGGATATTCAGGATATTATCATAAGGATATTGCTTGATATTTTGCAACTGTGATTTATTCATGATATCTACTATTACTACACTTGATGAAGCCAAATATTTTTTGTCAAATGTGCAAACAGTGTGGGATGTAGAAAACAGAACAAAGAATGAACTTAAGCTTGTTGCTCAACAATTGGGAATTGCAGTTCACTCTCATCATTCTAAAGATCAAATTGTTGACATGATTAATAAAAGCTTGTTTAATGTAACTCCTCCAAATGAGCAAACGCAGATTGAAATAGCTAAGTTACAGCCAGCTCTGCAGGAGGCTCGTGTTAAGGAAGCTGAGTTTCAGGCTCGTGCTAAGGAGGCTGAGTCTCAGGCTATGGAGGTGGAGTCTCAGGCTCGTATTCAGGAGGCTGAATTTCAGGCAAATACTCGTATTCAGGAGGCACAGGCACAGGCTCAGGCACAAATTGAACTTGCTAGGATTCAGGCAGACCATGAGTATCGCATGAAACAAGGTGGAACTGGATCATCTAGCTCTGATGATTTTGATGTGACTGAAAATGTTAAACTTGTCCCTCCTTTTAATGAATCTGATTTAACAAAGAATTTTCAGTTGTTTGAGAGGGTAGCTACAGGTTTTAATTGGCCCAAAAAGTATTGGCCAGTACTCCTTCAAACTGTTCTCACCGGTAAAGCTCAAGTAACTTATGCATATTTGCCTCAGGATCAATGTGATAATTATGATGTAGTTAAGAGCTTGATTCTTAAGGCCTATGAACTTGTTCCTGAAGCCTATAGAGTAAAATTTAGGACAACTTATAAGCAAGATAAGCAATCCTATGTTGAGTATGCAAAAATCAAAGAAGATCTGTTAGAGCAGTGGTCAAATTCTAAGCATGTGGATTCTGATTTTGACAAATTTAAGCAGATGATTTTGCTGGAGGACTTCAAAAGGTGTATTAATAAAGATGAAACCCTATATCTTGAAGAGAAAAGAATAGATAATTTGTCTGATGCTGCAGTTTTAGCTGATGAATATGTTCTCACTCACAAGAGATATTCTAAAGAAAAAGGGAAAGCTGAGAGTAAGTACGTTGCCTCTACTCAGAGTACAGGTAACAGGAAAGAGAATAAAGATGATGTTTCTCAGGAAGTAAATACCAGCTTCACCTCTAGATTTCAGAAAAGTAAATGTACTTATTGTAGTAAGCTTGGTCATACTACGGAGAAAAGTTTCAGGAGACTGCGTGATGTGAACAAAAAGGAGTCTTTAAATACTCAGTCAATTGGTCTAGTGTCCACCCTTGAGAGTTCCCAGAATTCTTTAACTGAGTTAACTGAACCTGCTTTGAGGGGTAAATTAAATTCTCATGATGAAGCTCCTCTTTTGAGCAGTAACGTGGGTGACACTCTCAAGAGTTCATGTGCTAATTTCCTGTCTGATGGTTTTGTCAGTCCTCTAGACAGTAATGACAGGAAATCAGTTAAAATATATCGTGATACAGGTGCTTGCCAATCCCTTATGCTGACCGGTGTTCTAGGCTCTAATGTTAATTCCTCTGATGAAACTATAATCTTACAAGGTGTAGGGAATAATTACTTCTCTGTCCCTCTGTGCAAAGTGAATTTAGAGTCTGGTTTTGTTAATGGTTCCGTTATGGTTGGGTTGGTTGAGACACTCCCAATGTCAGGTATAACTTTCTTACTTGGAAATGATATTGGTGGAAGTCAAGTGTGTCCAGCTCCTCAGTTGTCTAGTGAGCCAGTGGCTGTGGCTCAGGATTGTGATGTCCCTGATGTGTTCCCTGCATGTGCTGTCACTAGGGCTAAGTCTAAAGTTACTGGTGACTTAGAGGATAATGATGATGATGATGTTATCCTAGCTGACACTTTTCTTGCTAATTTGGACCACTCACCAGATGAGGCAGTACCCCGTAGTGTTGATAATTTGTCTCGTCAAGAGTTGGTTGAGTTGCAGGTTGCTGATCCTGAGTTGAAAGGTCTAGCTAACTCTGCTTGCAGTGAGGAAGAGTCAGCTGGTGTTTCTACTTGTTATTATATAAAGTCAGGAGTACTTATGAGGAAGTGGAGACCCCTAACAGCATCAGCCGACTGTGAGTGGGAGGTTGTACATCAAGTTGTCATCCCTCGTGTTTGTAGGCAGGATATCATTAGAGTGGCTCATGATTCCAGTTTGGCAGGACACCTTGGAGTGAGGAAGACTGTGGCACGCATTTTGAAACACTTCTACTATCAGGACTCCATATTATAATTACAAATCTTAATAGATAGATAGATAAATAGATAGATAGACAGCCCTATGCGAGCCTGGGAAAAGGAAATGAGCTTGCAAATTACACTGAGGAAAGCTGACGACAGTGGCCAGTAAGGAGATGATGCAGTTAGTTGTCAGCAGTCCACCCGTGAACAAAGCCCTAGTGACCATACACACATACTCACACACAGGCTTCTTAAACTTTCCATCCACAAGGAACACACGTGATATGTCTCCTGTTTCACCAGAATTTAGGAAAGAGAGCTCAGAAGGAGACAAGCCATACAAGAGGCAGGTCGCAGGGAGAAGGGCTTGGCAACATGAGAGAGAGACAGAGAGAGCGAGACAGAGAGATAGCTAGCGGGACTGGACTCTATACTTCGCTCTGTGTGAGAGACTTGTTAATATTTTCAAGACAAATAAAAATAGTCCCATACTATTCTTTACCTCTCCTGTCACTACATGACAAATGGGAAAGAAGATTATCTACTACAAGCTACTCCAAGATATAAAAACCGCTCGTCCACAAGTCTAATATATATATAACTCAACCACAAAGGAACCACAAAGTCTTTTATGACATTTGGTAGCAGCGAATCTACGGACATCGTCTCCGAATTAAAAGCAAATTTCTACAAAAGCAGGCGAGACTCTACAAGATTAGCTTCAGTTCTACAGTAATTCCTACAAAATACAACCTACAATGCAAATAGCCTACAAGCCTACAAAACAACTCTATAATCTTCACGTAACTTCAAGCAGCAACAAGAAGAATATAAAACAAAGCAAGTAAAGAAGAGGAAAGACCAAAGCAACAAGCACACAAGCCCCCACCACTCTCTCCTGCCATCACTGACGCAGAGGTCAAGACACGCAGCAAAACACCAAGTCCATATTCACAACTCATCTTACTCACCCGTCTTCACTCAAGTTACTCATTGCTACTCATTCACTCACCACAGCTACCAGTGTGGGAAGCCGACGTCACCATGTGCTGAGATGACATCACAACGCAAGTCTGCCATGCCAAGCAACGTGTGACTGACACCAGGCACTTCTCACCCACTACTCATTACTCATTATTCACATAGCTCCTACTCATACTCATTTATTTTCACAGTTAAGTTGGAAATTCGACGTTCTATGCTGAGGTTTGCCTGGGACAGCTGTTAACCACCACAAGCACCAGGCCATGGAATTTCCTGAGTAATATCGTCCACCAACACACCACTAGAATTATCAAGAGATCTTCAATCAAACCTGTATTTTTCTTCCGAGATCAACTTTTGTATCGACACACCTCTACGATCTGTATCAAGTGGGTAAAATTATACTTACTCATTTCTTCTCAGTGCTAAAATTAGCTATATTCAACTTATTTACTCATCTGTTTTGCTAGGACATAAATAAACAAGAGGCGTATTTCATAACACCATATCTTAATGGCAGGAATATTTTCGCCACCACCCACGTTAATACCAGATGACACACAATTTGCCACAACAACAGACTCACAATTAAGAGAGCCCCAAGGCAACACACCAGATGACACACAAATTACCACAACATCAGACTCACAATTAAGAGAGCCTCAAGGCAGCCCACCCCTTGTACAAACCTCACCACACACTAAATATCGAGAAACAAATACGGCAGTTTCAGATGATGAGTGGGAAACCACCTCTGACGTAGGAAGTGCGGACTTTGCCGCTGCCTTGCACACGTATGCCAATACACTTAACAGGGTTCACCGGTCCGGTCGTACATATTCCACCATTCCCTCACACAACGATAAACACGTCCAAGTTGAATTAACGGGGCAAACAATAAAAATGGATCAAGAAAGAAATACCGCTGATCTAACAACCACACCTCACGTGTTATCAAAGTGTGAGTTTGGTCAAGCTAAAGTTCAGTACCTTGGGTACGTAATTGGTGATGGACATGTTGCACCACCAGGAGCTAAGGTTCAATTTATAAGTGATATTCCCAGACCTAAAAGTAGGACAAAGCTACAAAGATTCTTGGGAATGGTAGGTTATTACAGGAGATTTGTTCTTAACTTTTCAATTCTTGTATCACCACTTACAGACCTACTGAAAAAGGGAGTTAAATTTGTCTGGACCGATAACTGTGAATCCTCTTTCAGTAAACTTAAAGCTATCCTATTAAGTCAGCCAGTGCTCGCTACTCCAATTTTTGCTAAGCTTTTTAAGATGGATGTTGACGCAAGTGAAACAGGAGCTGGGGCTGTTTTGCTGCAAGAGGATGATCAGGGTATTGAACATCCTGTATCTTATTACAGTAAGACGTTCACTCCACCTCAAAAGAACTACTCAACTATTGAGAAAGAGCTTTTGGCCTTGATTTTGGTTTTACAGCATTTTTCATTTTATTTGTGTTCTGGTTTTGACCCCATAGTCATTTATACCGATCATAACCCACTGAAATTCCTTAGTAAGTTTAAAGATAAAAATCAGAGATTGACAAGATGGAGTCTACTTCTTCAGGAGTATTCATTAGACATACAATATGTCAAGGGGAAAGAAAATGTTATTGCAGATTGCTTATCTAGACTTTAGACAGATTGTATTAGAGTAATAAGAAATTTCCTTTGTAAATTTCTTTTTCTTTGTGGGGAGGTGTTACATAGCCTATGATTTCAACATCCTTTGTGTAATTCTAACGTACAGTATGCTGCATGTTTGATCACGAGCGTGTTCTACCTCACTCCCCCCCCTCCTCCTTTATAGTAGAGTAAGTCGTTCTTTCTGTTGTTCAGAGCAGGATTGTCAACTCTTTGTCCCCATGGCTTTATTTGCGCATCCTTCTTACAAGTTGTATCAAGCTCTGCCGGCCCCTATATAATGAGCTCAGTCTCTACATTATTTGCCACTTAGATCTACTCCTCATTTTGCTCACATCTCTGTCCTCCCCTGTACAGTTGTTATTATTGTGAGTGCTCAGGAAGTCTCCAACCATCTAGCAGCTGTGTAATTTGAGTATAACTGTTATTGCATTTTTTCTTGTACTGTGTAGAGTAAGGTGTTAATTCTTAGGCCTAGTAAGGTTTTTGTGATTCGTGTATTTTGGGTGTCAGCCCTTATTAATAATATTTTGTATCTGTAATAATATATCTTGCATTCACTGAGTATTATCTGGTATTCTCATTTTATCAGGGATGACTTAGATAAATTTACTCTTGCTAATTTCGTGTTAATAGAGGCTATTGCAGTTAACCATATATTTAACCTTTTTTTGCCATTACATTATCCTTATGAGTCCTGAATGTTTTGTTGTTAGTTTGAGCATTAAACTTTAACTTGTAATTTTACCTAACCCTTTTGTTTTGAGCCTGGAACTTTACGGGACAGTAGTGATTTTTAGTGTTCTCACTTAAAGTGTACATTATCTTTCTCTTTTCCGTAACAATATATATATATATATATATATATATATATATATATATATATATATTATTTTATGTGACCGACTTTGGGCATAGGCTTCACAGCCTGCATTCAAAACCCAGTAGTTCTCCTGCATGCCATACACCTCTTCATGTCACCACTTCGGCGCTAACGCCCACCGTCCATACTGAATACATGCCAGGGCTGTCTCATGCAGGACTGGTGTATTGGTATTAGCAGGGGTATTTTTACGACATGTTGGCGGGTCTCCTGGTAAATCAGTAAAGTCTGATATTTATGAAATTCAAATCTTTAAACTGTTCCCTGCCCCAGCGGGATTTGAACCCTGGTCCGTTAGGACTGCAGACCAACTCTCTACCGATTGAACACTCTAATCCTACTTGTTCTAATTCAGTCTTTCTACTTAAGAAAGACCATGTACCTCTTATGCTTCTGAGATGGGATAATAAGAGGTCCAGGAACTTTCTATTTCAGCTGTTGCAGACTAACGCACAGTGTTTGTGCGCACTTGTTTACTATTGCTGGTGACCTCAAATGACCTCTGACTGGTGACCTCAAGTGACCTCGGTCAACCTCACATAGCCTCTGTCCGAACTGGAGGTCATGTGAGTCTACATGCCGAACATTGGGCTGCATGGGTACCCGGCGTTGCTCGGGCCAAAATGACAAACACCCTCCCGGTGACCTCAAATGACCCAGATCTGAATTTTGACCCTCCTAAATCCATCCTTGGGTCACCCTGATTCAGAATATATGTGGGTATGGGAGTCTTTGGCCTTGGGTTTGGGCGTGACTGAAGGACAAAAAACAAACAAACAAACAACATGGCTCATATATATATATATATATATATATATATATATATATATATATATATATATATATATATATATATATATATATATATATATATATATATATTTCAATTCAATTATTTCCTGTGGCACCCCACGGGATGCATAGGTCCTCAATGAACTCTCTCCACCAATATTTGTCTCTTGCCATCTCCTTCAGGTCCCACCGACACTCCTCTCCTGCTTCTTTTTTCATTGTCCTCAACCAGGTTTCCCTCGGCCTACCTCTACCTCTTCTTCCTCTAGCAGTCCACTCTGGCACATCCTGTATTAAACTACCTTCTTTTCTGTATATGTGCCCCAGCCACTTCCAGCGAAACAGTCTCACATATTCATTAACTTTTTCCATTCTCGTAATATCCCTTACTCTTGCATTTGTAACTCTGTCTTGCCACTTTACCCCAAGAATCCTTCTCAGTATTTTATTCTCAAATCCTAATACTTTCTGATCTGTTGCAATTGTACTGTACAATGACTCATGCCCGTAAATTAAAATTGGTCTAACCATGGACTTGTAAATTTTCACTTTAGTATGTACCGAAAACATATTATTATTCCAAGCAGATTTCAACATTCCAACAGCTCGCCAAGCCTGTCTAATCCTCTCCTCAATTTCATTGTTTAATGATCCATTAGATGATACAATCGTTCCCAGATATTTAAGTCTTCTACATTCTTCACCACATTATTCCCAATTACACAATCGATTTGGTTCTCCACGTTCATATTAATGATTTCAGTCTTTCCACAATTTATTACCAATCCCACTTTTTCTCCTTCCTCCACCAAACAATCAAGCACCCTCTGCATCTCGTAACTACTTCCGCAAATCAGTACAATATCATCAGCATAGTCCAAATCCATCAGCTTCTTATTTTCTTTCCAGTTAATTTCTGTACCTGTTCTCCTTACAACCTTTTTCATAACATAATCCATAACCAAAACAAACAACAACGGTGAAAGAACTCCTCCTTGAATCACTCCTGACCTAACTTGAAATGGATCACTCAAAGAACCACCCACATTACCTTACAAAGGTAATATATCAAGTCTCCTATGGCGCGTGCTTCTATGGCATGGTTTTCTACGACATGGCAAAGTGCCAAATCTCCCCAACCGAACCACATGCATAAAATACCTATGGCGCGGGCACGGCAAGGTTTGAAATGTGTAGCCAAATTTCCCTGGCGGTCGGCATGCTCCCCTGTTTGTAAACGAAGAATATGGTGACAAATTCAGCTCCAATTGTGGATTTTTTTCGCTCTTATGAAGAGGTTAAACTTCACCAAATTCATTGTGTTAAGTAATGAAACATTAAAGATTCTTTCACTATTGTTACTAGTTTATAGGTTTGTTCGTAAAACCACTATGAACGGGTTAGTGACGAGGCACCTATTCTGAGCTAAGACGAAGTATAATGCCTCCCATCATCATCACGTATACTGTATAAGAATAATTATTTATGTGTTAAATGTGAGTTTTGTTGACACGAGCATACAAACTTAATCAAATAAATTTCTTCAATCAGTGCTTGACCAGGCAGCCTCCCCCATCTTTAATGTTTTGGTCGGTCAGCTGATCTGTGTCTACTTGGCCGAGCTTTTTTTCGTTCGATCTGCGGAGTGTGGTATTGCCCAAGTAGACACAAGGCTCTGCGGAGTGTGGTATTGCCCAAGTAGACACAAGGCTGATCACCCTCCCGTTTTTTGTGCCTGTTGTTACGTGTAATACATGCTTTGACTGACTGCTTTATTGTGTGAGTGTGTAAAGTGGTGAAAATTGGGAAAAGTGGGGTGAAAAGGGGGACTTTGGGCGAACGTCCAGAATCAAAAACCATTTTTCCCATAGGTTTAGTTATTGCTATAGCACGGTTCTCTATAACACAGGTGCGGTCCAGAACCAATTAGCCACGCCTTAGGCGACTTGACTTACACACACACACATACAGAATATACATATATATATAGATATATATATATATATATATATATATATATATATATATATATATATATATATATATATATATACCCCCTGGGGGTAGGGGGGTTTCAAGAATACTCCCCAGTATCCCTGCTTGTCGTACGAGGCGACTAAAAGGGTTGGTGGTGGGTTAGTGCCCCACCCCGTAAAAAGAACTAACTAAAAAAGCAAATAAAGCGCCTCGAACCCGGACGGACCATACGTTGACGACTAAGGAACGGACAAAGGACATTCTGAGGGTAGGAACGTGGAATGTGAGAGGAGTGAATGATGAAGTGAAAGAGAGAGAGATTGTCCAGGTGCTTGAGGATGCAAAATTGGATATATGTGGATTGACTGAAACTAAATAGAAAGGTGAAAGGGTGAGAGAATGGGAATACGGTGTAGGTATATGTGCGGGAGTCAGTGAGAATGAGAGGGCAAGAGAGGGAGTATGTCTGATGATAAGCAAGAAGTGGAAGGAGAATATAAGAGAGTATGGAAGAGTGGGTGCAAGGATTGTATGGGTGAGGATGAAAGTAGGTATACAAGCATGGGCGATTGTATGTGTGTATGCTCCAACAGAGGATCGAGTGGCAAGAGTGAAAGATGAGTTTTGGGCGAGAGTAGAACCATGTATGGACAAGTTTGAGAGGAGCAAGAGAGTGCTGTTGATTGGAGACATGAATGGCAAAGTTGGGAATGTACGAGTGGATGGAGTGGTTGGTCAGTGGGGTGTGCCAGCTGAAGTAGATGGGAATGGTAGTGCTTTGGTGGACATCTGTGCTGGTAAGGGGTTGGCAATAGCCAACACCTACTTTCGTCATAAGATGATCCACCGATATACATGGAGAGTAATGAGGAGGATGGATGGTGAACTTGTTGAACGAAAGGCAATGATAGACTACGTGTGTGTGGATGAGCGAATGAGAAGACAAGTGTTGGATGCAAGGGTGTGGAGAGGGTGGGGGAATGGAGTCTCGGACCATCACTTAGTGATGGCCAAGGTAGAGCTACAAAGAAAGTGGTTGAGGAGGCGAAGGGGAAGACAGGAGGAAGCAGCTCCTGTGAGAAGAGTGGAGAAATTGCAAGATAGTGAGAAGATGACAGAGTATAAGAGCATAGTGGAAGAAAGATTGGGAAGGTATGAGCTAGAGCAGATGGAAGGGGTGGAAGACGTATGTAAGATATTCACGGAAGAGATAAGCGCAACGTGTGAGGCGGTTTGTGGAGTGAGGAGGAGATGCAAGGGTGTGCAAGGGACAGCATGGTGGAATGATGAGGTGAAACGAGCTGTGGAACAAAAGAAGAAGGCATATGGTGAATGGTTGGCGAGTAGAGGTAGGGGAGAAGATGAGAGAGAGAAGAGAAAGGTATATGTGAGCAGGAGAAGGGAGGTTAAGAGACTGGTGAAGGAGAGTAAGAAGAAAGTGGATGAAGAGTTTGGGAGGAATCTGAGTGTGAAATGGAGGGAGAGTAAGAAATTGTTTTGGAAGGAGGTAAAGAAAGTAAGGCAGTGTGAAAGGGGAAATAGTAGGGAAGTGAAAGATAGGAATAATAGATTGTTGGTGGAGAAGAGAGAGAAATTGAGGAGATGGAAGGAGCACTTTGAGGATTTGTTGAATGTAGAGAGTGACAGCAGTGTGAGTATAAGTGGTTGGGGAATGGCTGGGAGAAGAAGAGAGGAGAGGAGGGAGGAAGAGATCAGTAGGTCGGAAGTAGTGGAAGCAATGAAGAAGATTAAGCTGGGAAAGGCCCCAGGAATTGATGGAGTGTGTGGTGAAATGCTTAGGTATGGGGGTG